>NC_084627.1:34803741-34888741 GCF_033978795.1 Nerophis ophidion
CACTACTGATGCATTGCTCAAAGCTCTCGACATTTATATAATTCGACATACATCACATAATTTACCATTGTGTGATGTACCAAGCTGTTAATTGGCTTAATCCTAAATTGGGGCGTCACTTTCACTGAGTTTTGTTTCTTCTTAGATTTTTTTTTAGGTGTAGACATAAGAAATATCCATGTTTAACAGTCCCTAAAATTGTAGTTCAAAGCCCCATCTGATTAGAGCAACCTTTTGCTTCTTTAAAGTCCATTACTTTGGGGGAAGGCGTGGCTTGGGTACTAGAGCAGCAGGGCCTGCAACTTAAGGGGTTCCTGGTTCGATCCCAGGTTTCGCCATTCTAGGCACTTCCGTTGTGTCCTTGAGCAAGATGCGATGAGAATGTGGAAATAGTGTCAAAGCTCTTTGAATACCTTTGAGGTAGAAAAGTGCTATACGAATATAATTAATTGACTTATTCTTTATTTTTAAATCATTTTTTTACAACCTGCAAACACATTTTTCTTGTTTTTGAAGTTATATTATGTTGCTCCTGATGTTGTATTCTATTTTATTGTAATCTATTGCAATGTGTGTGAGCATGTGTGTTGTGGGGCGCTGTGGAAGTGGTTGAGCAGTGTGTTTTTGTGTGTGTTGTGTTTTATTGTAGTCTATGTTTTCTGTATTTGTGTCGGGACCCCCTTGAAAACAAAATGCTGCATCTCAAGGGACTATTCCATATAAATTGAAATAGAAATTGAATAAATAAGTCTATGCACCTGTGCTCAATTTTTTTTTTTTTATTCTTTCCCACAGGCTCTAGAGCATTTTCTGTTTGTGCTCCTGTCCTTGGGAATACCCTAGCGGCAACAGATAAAGATGCTTCCTTAGTAGAAACATTTAAATCCTACCTTAAAACTAATTTAAATACTGAACCTTTTAAACAGACCCCTTTTTAGACCAGTTGATCTGCCACATTTCTTTTAATCAAACCCATTTGGCATCCATTGCACCCGGGTACCCAAGGAGGGGTCCCCACATCTGTGGTCCCCTCCCAAGGTTTCTCAATGTCCCATTGGGTTGAGTTTTATGTGGGTTCATTTCCGGAGATGCCGCTGGGGTTTGTGAAGCCCTTTTGAGGCACTTGTGATTAAGGGCTATATAAATAAACGTTTACACAAACGTGTGTCTGTATTAAGCAACATGATTTAGATTGAATATCTTAGTTGCCAAACACATGCACCTGGGGATAGGTTGATTGGCAACACTAAATTGGCCCTAGTGTGTGAATGTGAGTGTGAATGTTGTCTGTCTATCTGTGTTGGCCCTGCGATGAGGTGGCGACTTGTCCAGGGTGTACCCTGCCTTCCGCCCGATTGTAGCTGAGATAGGCGCCAGCGCCCCCCGCGACCCCGAAAGGGAATAAGCGGTAGAAAATGGATGGATGGATCTTAGTTGCCCAAACAGTAATGTATTTATACAAGTTTTGATTGAGAAAAGTCATTTTTTAAATGGAGAAAAATGTGAATGTCCCTTGTTTTCATGGTAGCATTAAAGGTAGATAGACTTAGGTTGCTTCTCCAGTAAATAAGCAGTGTCAGCTGTCTGGGAGTTTATCAAAGTGATAAAATCAAAATTTCAAGATCATTTAATTTAAAACTGTAATACTAATCATGGAAAGATTTACTACGGTTTATAGTTTGGTCGTTTTGTAGTTGTCTGCTTGGCTGCAGCATCTGTGACTGTGAAGGCCGATCTGGGATCTGTTGCAGATGTCGCTTGTGTGTTCTGTCTGTGGCCTGTCAAAGTTGTAATTTTGTGCTTACAGTTGCTTCTCCCCTAATTTGAAGTGGTATGTCAGGGCTCCTCCCCACTTAGACCGATTGGATGCCAGGCTTTCCCAGGACTCCGCACTGATCCCCACAGCCTTCATGGTGCGTTTTACAACGTCCCTGTACCGCAGCTGTGGCTGCCTGGTGGGTCTTCTCACGGATGCCACTTCTCCATACAGGACGTCTTTGGGGATACGACCGTCTGCCACACGGAGGTTGTGGCCCAGCCAGCAAAGTCAGCACTGTCTGAGCAGTGTGAATATCCGGAGCAGACCTGCGCGAGACAGAACCCCAGTGTTGGGTGTCTTGTCTTGCCACTATATTCCTAGGACACAGCGGATGAAAAAAAGCACATTTTGATATATATCGAATTGTATGTTTTGGTGAGGATAAGTAGATGCATTCTAAAAGATCCTCCACCTATCACTCCAGAGGTTTGTTGGGGAACCAAATCCCATCTGTTGACCAGTTCTTGGCATCCCTTACTGTCCTCTGCAGCACTATGGCCTCACTGAGTTTCAAGTGAGTACATCCATCGATGTAATCTTCCCATCTTTTTTGTCTCCCTCGTCTCCTGCCACCTTGTACAGTGCTTTGCAGGATGGTCTTTTCGAGGCCTGAGTATCTGGTGATATGGCCGTACATCCTCAGTTTTTGCTTTATGACAGTGGTGAGCAGGTCATCGGGTGGGATGATAGCTTGGCTGATCTTTTGCGGAACTTTCTTGTTTGTGCCATGTTGGGTGTAAGAGATTCCCATGAGTCTTCTTTAGCATCTCATCTCCATGCTCTGTATTCTCTTCTTCTGCAGCACCGCCGTAAGGCTTATCCTCAAATTGATCATACAATTGGCCTTGCAGAGCGGAAAGTAATAGTTCTGAATAGGTAAAATACTTTGATGTCCTCAATGGAAAGAATTGTCAGGCACATGACCCTGCACTTCTCCCACACGTCCATCGTGTATCCGGCAGCAAACAATTCGTCAGGACAGGCTGAGACATGAGCATCTCGTCTAGAAGGTCTAGTCAACTGGGTTGAGAAACCAGTTGACCAATTTCATGTTTAGATTTGGAGAACAGTGTAGAAGAGGCATAGAAGGTAAAGCAGGGAAAATAAGGGCGGGAGAGAGAGAAAAACGCCCGCCTTTGCTAACAGCCGGATGGAAAGATTTTACACACCAAGTGTCAGTCAGGAACAGGCATGTTAATAGCTAAGCTAACCACTAAAGTAGTTTTAAATAACACCAAGAAATAAGTGTTAATGAAGTAGACTTGAAGAAGTGTAGTGTCACGGCTGGTTACACAAAGCCGTGCCTTATTTTGAGTTTGTTAGTGTTTTCCCATGTTTAATATCGAGTTCCTGTTCGGTACACTTATTTTGTAGTTCCACTTCCTTTTTGACTGTCCTGCAGCAGCATTATTTTGTCACCCAACACACCTGTTTTGAGTTTGGTCGTCGATATTTAAGTCCAGCTTGTGCTGCAATATTGGTCAGTAGATTGTTATCTGTACAGTATGTATGCCTTTGAACGCTGTTCCCTCGTCAAAGGCTTCCAAGTACGTTGGTTTCCGCATAGTCCTAGGTTTTTTGTGCACTTGTTTGGCGTGCACCTCGCTGCACATGTGCCATAGTGTTATTGTCTTTGTATTAAATATCTTGTACCTGCATGCAGTCTCAAATTTAGACAAAGTGTATGACAAGGAAGAAATGGAGGAGTTTGACAGGCAAATGTTTGAGGGTATGGAGGCAGAGGCACGACTCTTCTCACCAGAGGTTCTGGAGACCTTGATGTGAGGTCCAAATGGTCACCTGGTGCCAATAGTCTCCTTTTGGCCAAGTGCCTATCCCGCCCATTTTCAACAAAGGCGGACGCATGCTCCAGCATCTTTGACACGTCGTTGGGACGAGCAGCCCACTCAACCTTCTAAGCTGCAGGTGGATCGAGCACGGCATCCCTCGCTCCAACTGTGGTCGAATATGATAATCCCATTTCACAGTTTGCCTCATAATTCACAGTTTGGGCTATTATCAAGCACGGTTGAGCCCAGTGACGTCAAGATACTAACGCCAAGGGTTCAACCAAGGGCATGCACAGGGAACCGCATGCAGCCGGGAAAGGTGGCCACGCTCCCATGTGGTGATGCGCCTCACACAGACTTTTTCTCTCTGGCTCACATAGAAACGGTGACAAATGCTGCCTCCACGAGAGCAGCAAGGCGAAGCGACAAACCTCTGGCTCGCTTGAGCAACCCACGCTGGCCGATAGCTTTGCAAGACGTGACAAACTACCACAGGACAGCAAAAAGGCAATGGCCACAACAGAAAAGATAGCCCAGTTTATTGTGCTTGATGACTAGCCCCCGTCGGTGGTGAGTAATGTCGGGTTCAAACGCTTAATGGAGCACCTTGAACCTCGCTACGTTATTCCTAGCCGCTACTACATTGTAGACAAAACTATACCCCAGCACTGACTGATTGTTATTTGTTTCATGCGCTTGTTATTAGAGTGATATGTTTATTGTGTTTACACTATTCTTCAGTGAAGACTAAGAGTAATTACTACATTGATTTGGGCGCAGTCAGTTTTGGGCACAGTCAGTCAGTGAAACTGGAGCTGTGAACTCTTAACATAGAGCAGTTGGACAGTGGACAATATTGTGTTGTTTTTGTTGTTTTTGTCCTTGCCCACAGTTGTTTCCAACATATGCTGACAGTAAAAAAATAACTGAAGTGAACTTGAATTGTTTGCACTTTAAAACGTTTTTTTTTTTTTTTTTTAAATTGGATTTATATAGGTCATTTTTCAGCGTCTTCTTATTTATTTTTTATTTATTCTATTCAATTCTATAATTATGTTGGTATTAGTGGTTATTTTGCACTTTCAATATAACATTTAGTTTTTATTGGATTTGTTGAGGTAATACTCTTATTATGTTGAAGGTTAAAATTTATGTAACCAATTGGTTAATAATAAATGGGTCAGTTTTTCCAAAACCTACTCTTGCTGACTATTCTTTTCTGTTTTAACACTACAACATCAGTAAGAGTAACATAATTTTATCAAGCTTTTTCTAACATTCCACACAACAAAATAAGGAATAAATATATGTATGATTCGTGCCTATATCATATCGTATTGATATCGGTATCGGCCAATACTCAAGGCTACAAAATCGGTATCGTATCGGAAGTGAAAAAGTTGTATCAGGACATCCCTACTTTATAATCTCACTAAAACACTAGTAACACAATGGGCAGATAAGGGATTTTCCAGAATTATCTTAGTAAATGTGTCTAATAACATCTGAATCGCTCCCACTGCCCTTGTCTTTTTTTTCTTTTCTTTTTTTTCTTTTTCATCCACGAATCTTTCATCCTCGCTCAAATTAATGGGGAAATTGTCGCTTTCTCGGTCCGAATCGCTCTAGCTGCTGGTGGCTATGATTGTAAACAATTTGAGGATGTGAGGAGCTCTACAACCGGTGACGCCACGGGCACATCGTCTGCTACTTCTGGTACAGGCAAGGCTTTTTTATTAGCGACCAAAAGTTGCAAACTTTATCGTCGATGTTCTCTACTAAACCCTTTCAGCAAAAATATGGCAACATTGCGAAATGATCAAGTATGACAAATAGAATGGACCTGCTATCCCCGTTTGAATAAGAAAATCTCATTTAAGTAGGCCTTTAAATGAAGTGCTAAATTAGTCGATCGTTTGCCCTCGAAACTCAGCAGTTCTAGACCTGTCAATGTTGTTCATCTGCTGTAACATTATTTTGATTCATGGTTGTCAACGAACACATGTGTAACACGTGGATTTGTTTACTTGGCAAACAATAATGGAATGAAAATTGCGTGGCATTTTATATATTCATTTATACACAACTTTACTAAAGTTTACTACAAGTTAGGTCATACACTAAATGTTACGGTCTATTTTCTTATTTTTTTGACATTTGATTATTTGTATATCATATACTTTGTGTGTGTGTGTTTCTGTGTGCGTTTGTGTATATATACATATTATATATACTTATATATATATACATATACATATATGAAATTAAGAAGCATATTAAGAGTCTAGAAAGAGATGATATAATAATATAACAACTGTTGATGTGTCAGCATTGCCACAGTCAGTACTTGACAAGTGAGAGGTGGGCAAATCACCCATAAATTGGTGGTGTATGATCGATACTTGTGTGATTAAGTTGATATTTTCATTTTCTCTAAATCACTTTTTTTTGTTTTGGTTAATATTTACAAATTCTGAGAATTTGAGGAAAAAAAACAAATGATTGAAATGAGTAGTAGATCGTAGTTTTTGCTTTTGTTTGGTTATTTTGACATATTGACATTGTTTTGCTCAAACAATTGTACGTAATAAATAAGAATGAGGAACTAGTTTAAATTTTGTCTTGATATTGTTCAACTTTCAATGCCACTCACTATAAATACATTTTAAAAAATTACGGTCAATACATGTGATTGGTATTGATTAATCTCACTCATAGATGATAGGTATCGGATTATACAGCATAAAAAGTGTACTACTCATTTATCAATCCTATAAGTTTGTGCATCGAGTTCATAAGTTGAGACAAACATTGCATCGGCTGATCAGTACTCACTGTGGGTGCACTGTCAGTAGCAGTTTGGATCGACATTGACAATCCTTCTTTTATCATGCAAGTCAGGCTGTAAAACTCGTGTTGCTGATCAATCTCAAATACACCAAGAAGCTCCCACTGCCGCCTCAAACGTTCCCATCTTTGTCTTTTCGCTGCGCTTGGGGGCTTTCCAAAGCTACTTCGAGGCACTGACCTCTCCATCTGACACACACAAACAAAAACACATGTGGAACAGGAGAACACTGATAAAAGGTACACTTGTAGAATGTAGAAGAGTACAAGTGAAAAACATGAAATAACGTCAGTTCAGTCTTGAATAAGCTAACCATGGCAACCAACACAAACACCTTTGCAACCTATCAGGAAAGAGGTGTTGTCAACCTCAGTGATGTAATCAAATTAAAACAACAATAGTGAAACAGGTATATAGTAAAAATACCTAATTTTGGTCATTATTGAACTTTAGTGGCTGTTTTCATTACTAATAAAAATGTTGATCACAATCACAACTATAACATGATTATTAATATATATTATAAAAACTATAAAATTATTATCAAACTGACAGAGTCATGCACACGGCTGTGAAAAAAGAGGGGATCGCGCTGCAAAGACAGACCATCCTCCGTCCTGCGTGTGTGCGTCGACATATTTGGACCGTCAGAAATAAAAAATAACAGACATATCGTCTATTCAGCAATATCATTTTATAGCTGCTGCATGGCTTAAGTGGCTGGTTAAAACAAATTCAAATGTTGTCTGCTGGCATTTCTGATGGAGTTGTTTTCATTTAGGAAATATATTATTACAATATATCTGTATCTGTATCTTTATAATGACTTGCAATATGCATTTTATTGAGGTTGGATCATTCCAGACGCATGAATGTGCTACAGTTGTGATGGTCGACTGCCTCTTTGCAGTGTGTTAAAGTTTGTTTCTGTTGTTTATAGGTTCCAATTCTATATCGCACAAAAATGCCAGTAGTACACAGAAAAAAAATATTTTAAATAGGGTGGGCTGCACCACTTTTCAGTAATATATCACACGCAACGGACCCACTAAAAGCACACACAATTTTATAGATTGTACACTGTTTGGTAGAGCAAGCCTTATATATCAAACCGTCAGCTATCACGCTTTCCCTTGCAAACACACGCCCATAAAAACACACAAACAGCTGTGTGGGCTCATCCTGACAAATCACAGCTTCACAAGGATGTGTATTAAACAGAACTCTTAACATCACAAATAAAATCAAGGTGATTGTAAAAAAAAAAAGCTGTTACATTCAGCCAGGAAGAAAACACCATTATAGTATGCATACACACATTACATCACCATGGCGACACACGTACACATGAAAAGCACTGCCAGGATTGATACGGCTTTTTGAGATTTAAAGTGTATTTAATGCAGGCGCATTAGCTTTGGGTATAGTTAACTAATAATACCGTTTTGGATAGTTACCATTAGCTGTTATTGAATGAATCAGAAAAAAAACATGTCTGCAAATTGTTTAAGTTAAAGTGCCAATGATTGTCACACACACACACAAACACACACACGCACACAAGGTGTGGTGAAATGTGTCCTCTGCATTTGACCCATCCCCTTGTTCATCCCCTGGGAGGTGAGGGGAGCAGTGAGCAGCAGCGGTGGCCGCGCCCAAGAATAATTTTTGGTGATCTAACTCCCAATTCCAACCCTTAATGCTGAGTGCCAATTAGGGAGGTAATGGGTTCCATTTTTATAGTCTTTGGTATGACTCGACCAGGGATTGAACTCACGACCTACCGATCTCAGTGCGGACTCTAACCACAAGGCCACTGAGCGGGTTTGTTGCTTCTCCTGGACTGCGTTTGCATGTGTGCACACGCTGCCTGCACGTACGTGTTGACGAGACAGGGTGAGTGACCGCAGTAAACACCAATCAACTTAGTAATTGTGAAAAATATAGACAGTTTTAAAACTAAGATGTTCTGTTAAAAGCCTACTGAAACCCACTCCTACTCACCACGCAGTTTGATTGGCAACACTAAAATTGGCCCTAGTGGGTGAATGTGAGTGTGAATGTTGTCTGTCTATCTGTGTTGGCCCTGCGATGAGGTGGCGACTTGTCCAGGGTGTACCCCGCCTTCCGCCCGATTGTAGCTGCGATAGGCGCCAGCGTCCCCCGCGACCCCAAAAAGGAATAAGCGGTAGAAAATGGATATATATATATATATATATATATATATATATATATATATATATATATATATATATATATATATATATATATATATTTATTAAAGGTACATTGAGCAAATTGGCTATTTCTGGCAATTTATTTAAGTGTGTATCAAACTGGTAGCCCTTCGCATTAATCAGTACCGAAGAAGTAGCTCTTGGTTTCAAAAAGGTTGGTGACCCCTGCTGTAGTATATACCAAATTTGATTATATAGGTATGCATGTGGGTATAGTTTGATTGGCAACACTAAATTGGCCCTAGTGTGTGAATGTCAGTGTGAATGTTGTCTGTCTATCTTTGTTGGCCCTGCGATGAGGTGGCGACTTGTCCAGGGTGTACCCCGCCTCCCGCCCGATTGTAGCTGAGATAGGGGCCAGCGCCCCCCGCGACCCCAAAAAGGAATAAGCGGTAGAAAATGTATATATATATATATATATATATATATATATTTATTAAAGGTAAATTGAGCAAATTGGCTATTTCTGGCAATTTATTTAAGTGTGTATCAAACTGGTAGCCCTTCGCATTAATCAGTACCAAAATAGTAGCTCTTGGTTTCAAAAAGGTTGGTGACCCCTGCTGTAGTATATACCAAATTTGATTATATAGGTATGCATCTGGGGATAGTTTGATTGGCAACACTAAATTGGCCCTAGTGTGTGAATGTCAGTGTGAATGTTGTCTGTCTATCTGTGTTGGCCCTGCGATGAGGTGGCGACTTGTCCAGGGTGTACACCGCCTTCTGCCCGATTGTAGCTGAAATAGGTACCAGCGCCCCCCGCGACCCCAAAGGGAATAAGATGGATGGAATGGATGGATGGAAGGGTATATACTAGACATGCGCGGATATGCAATTATATCATCCGCAACCGCATCATCAAAGTCGTCATCCACCCGACCCAACATCTTATCAGAACCGCAACTGCCCGCCACCCGCCCATTGAAATACATCAGAGGTCGGCCACCATTACCACTTGAAGAGCTATTTAAACCCGTTTCACAAAGTAAAGAAGACAATGGGAGCCGCTAACATTCTCGCGAATATCCAATGGCGTGCATCCTGGTGATAAGAATAAGGGCGTGCTGTGAAGCCATTGCCTTTGACACGTTCTACAACATGTACAAACTGATTATTAGTCCTGCAACATGTTGTATGTAGCTTCCGCATTCACACGTACAAGATTGAAAGGCATACTTGGTGATACAGAGTACACTGATGGTTGTATAAACAATTTTAACACTCTTACTAATATGCGCCACACTGTGAAGCCACACCAAACAATAATGACAAACACATTTCGGGAGAACATCCTCACAGTAACACAACATAAACGCAACACAACAAATACCCAGAATCCTTTGCATCCATGACAATTTCTGAATATATATTACACCCCCGCGGCCCAAACCCCACCCACCTTACCGACGCATGGGGGGGTGTCATGGATGAAAAGGATTCTGGATATTTGTTGTGTTGCATTTATGTTGTGTTATTGTGAGGATGTTCTCCCAAAATGTGTTTGTCATTCCTGTTTGGTGTGGCTTCACAGCGTGGCACATATTTCTAAGAGTGTTCAAATTGTTTATATCACAACCATTAGTGTACTCTGTGTCACCCAGTATGCCTTGCAGTCGTGTGCGTGTGTTAGTGGAAGCCACACACAACAAGTTGCTGGACTGACAAGCAGATCGTAAATGCTTCAGAAGGCGACAAAGCCAATGACTTAATAGCACCCCCTAATGCTTGTTAACTGTGTGACTGCCGGTAGTCATTCTAGAGAATGTTTGTGTCTCCTATTGTCTTCTTCGCTTTGTGTCACGGGTCCTAAATGGCTCTTTGAATGGTAAAGGATACCGATCCCAGAACCATGTATATCAAACATTCCCGAATGGTTCAACCGCCACCCGCCCGAATCTAATTAAAATCTATTTTTTCGTCAAGTCACCCACCCCACCCGCGGACTCGGCGGATGAGACCGCAAACCGCGCATCTCTAGTATATCAACCATCAACCTTCCGGGAGCTATCTCATCACAAGCAAACAAGCTCCCACTAATTCAGAGCTTTTCACCACCTCAATAATTGTTCCCTGGACATTGCATTGCTGCAACATTGACATAACACTCTTCAGACATCTGACTGTTCCCACCCCCACCCCCTCTTATCCCCATCCTCTTTACAATGCTAATGAAAACTATTGTCAAGCTGCAATTTAATGCAGTTTCGATGTCGCTAGACAAAGCTCAAACAAAATCTCGTTGACATGTATGACTTGTGGGTTATTACGATTGAATGATTGATTGTGTGTTGTATTTGTCTGCCACACGTGAAAGGCCGGTCCGTAAATATAAGGCCTACATTAAACTGGTCCTTCGTACAAATAAGGTTGGCGACCCTTAATTTAAAGTAATGTTTAGAGGGCTCTAATAATGTTAGTATAATATATCTAGAAGGTTGTCAAGGATATAACCATGAAAATATTTGAATTCCATCCATCCATCCATTTCTACCGCTTATTCCCTTTCGGGGTCGCGGGGGGCGCTGGCGCCTATCTCAGCTACAATCGGGCGGAAGGCATGGTACACCCTGGACAAGTCGCCACCTCATCGCAGGGCCAACACAGATAGACAGACAACATTCACACTCACATTCACACACTAGGGCCAATTTAGTGTTGCCAATCAACCTATCCCCAGGTGCATGTCATTGGAAGTGGGAGGAAGCCGGAGTACCCGGAGGGAACCCACGCATTCACGGGGAGAACATGCAAACTCCACACAGACAGATCCCGAGCCTGGATTTGAACCCAGGACTGCAGGAACTTCGTATTGTGAGGCAGACGCACTAACCCCTCTGCCACCGTGAAGCCCAATTATAAATTAGAATTCCTACTTTGTGGAAATCAGGTTTGGAATAATGTCTATGAATGGTCTCATTCATCCAGGTCATTGTCATCTCAGGGAACGCAATCGATCGTAACTCGACAGTTAGGTTTGTCTTAGAAGACGTTTCGCCTGTCAGTCGAGTAGGCTTCATCAGTTCATGCTCATGTTCTATGAGCATGAACTGATCAGGTTTGGAATCAATTAGAATAAACGAGGAACAGCTGTTTATAATATTGAACATCATCGAGCTTGAAATACCACCTAAACCCCGAGAGCAAACCTGAGCAAAATATGTGATAAGCTATGATTATGCTTAGCAGACGTTTAAAACATATTAATTTTTTTTACCATTAACATCAGAATTGTAGCCAGTAGGATTTGCAATGCTATTTTCAAATCTCTTTGAAAGGGATCTTTGCAACCTTTACATGGGTGCCTAGAGGGAGCGAACTTTCCGATGTGTTTAAGCATTATATGTTGCCATTTTACGGCTTTTCAACATGTAATGATGTAACTAAGCCAGAGCGTAACACGCGCTCACGCATACGTGTGTGTTACACCTTTTTTCTTGATCTTAATAGGCTTAGGAGCGGATTAATGCTTCCAACGATCCCTCAGTGTACGAACTTTTGGATTAACAAACCAAATAAAAATATGCTTTGGTGTTTGTGTTTGTTGATTTTTTTATTATTTTTAGTTTGTGAAACAGTTTTGTGTTATTTGACTCAACAGCACCACCTGTCGAAAAGTGCGAACTACGGTTTTGGCCGGTAAGTTTGGCCGGTAAACAAAAAATTGCGCGTGTTGAACAAAAAGTGGAAAAACTGTTTCAAAAGTATTAACTTGAAGAAAATAGGTTTTCTACTTGCAAATCCTTGTGTGTTTTTGTTGAATCTTGTTTTTTTTTAGTTTGTGAAACAGTTTTGTGTTATTTGACTCAGCAGCATCACCTGTTGTTGAAGAGTGCGAACTACGGTTTTGGCCTCTAAACGAAAATTTGTGTGTTGAACAAAAAGTGAAAAAAACTGTGAAAAGTATTAATGTGAAGAAAATAGTTTTTAACTTGAACAATATAGTTTGTATACTTGCAAATCCTTGTGTGTGTTGAATCGTTTTTTTTAAGTTTGTAAAACAGTTTTGTGTTAATTTGACTCAATAGCACCACCTGTCGTTGAAGAGTGAAAACTACGGTTTTGGCCTCTAAACGAAAATTTGTGTGTTGAACAAAAAGTGAAAAAAACTGTGAAAAGTATTAATGTGAAGAAAATAGTTTTTAACTTGAACAATATAGTTTGTATACTTGCAAATCCTTGTGTGTGTTGAATCGTTTTTTTTAAGTTTGTAAAACAGTTTTGTGTTAATTTGACTCAATAGCACCACCTGTCGTTGAAGAGTGAAAACTACGGTTTCGGCCGGTAAACAAAAAATTGCGCGTATTGAACAAAATGTGGAAAAACCGTGCCAAAAGTATTAACTTGAAGAAAATTGCTTTTAACTTGAAGAAAATAGTTTTTCTACTTGCGAGTCCTTGTGTGTGTTTGTTGAATCTTATTTTTCTTAGTTTGTAAAACAGTTTTGTGTTAACTAGACCCAACAGCACCACCTGTCGTTGAAGAGTGCGAACTACGGTTTCGGCCGTAAACAAAAAATTGCGTGTGTTGAACAAAAAGTGGAAAAGCCAGGTGAAATTATTAACTTGAAGAAAGTAGTTTTAACTTAAGGAAAATAGCTTTTCTACTTGCAAATCCTTGTGTGTGTTTGTTGAATTTTTTTTTTTTAGTTTGTGAAAAAGTTTTGTGTTATTTGACTCAGCAGCACCACCTGTCGTTGAAGAGTATGAACTACAGTTTCAGCCGGTAAAAAAAAATTGCGCACGTTAAACAAAAAGTGGAAAAAAACGTTCCGAAAGTATTAACTTGAAGAAAATAGCTTTACTACTTGCAAATCCTTGTGCGATTTTATTTATTTTAGTGTGTGAAACAGTTTTGTGTTATTTTACTCAGCAGCACCACCTGTCGTTGAAGAGTGCGAACTACGGTTTCGGTCGGTACACAAAAAATTGCACGTGTTGAACAAAAGGTGGAAAAAACATGCCAAAAGTATTAACTTGAAGAAAATGGCTTTTAACTTGAAAAAAAATAGTTTTTCTACTTGCGAATCGTTGTGTGGTTGTTGAATCTTTCTTTTTCAGTTTGTAAAACAGTTCTGTGTTTGTGGAACACTTGTCTCATAAGGATTCTGAAAGATAGACAAAATTCCAAAAAAGTGAAGTCCCCCTTTAAAGCCAGTGTACATTTTTAGTGAATTTATATAGCGCTTTTCTCGAGTGACTCAAAGCACTTTACATAGTGAAACCCATTATCTGAGTTACATTTTAACCAGTGTGAGTGACACTGGGAGCTGGTGAGTGCAGTGTCTTGCCCAAGGACACAACAGCAGCGACTAGGATGGCAGAAGTCGGGATCGAACCCAGAACCCTCAAATTGCTGGAACAGCAAATATAACAACCAAGCTATTCCGCCCCAAAGTTATGCTCTATACATGTATGTGACAAAATTCATTAGTGCAACATCTAATAGTACAGGGGTCGGCAACCCACGGCTCCGGAGCCGCATGCGGTTCTTTGATCGCTCTGGTGTGGCTCAGGTGTTAACTTGCTGACTTTCCCGAAATTACCGGGAGGTTTCTGACCTCAATGTCTTTCCCTAAAATTGTCTGAGGTATGCATACTGCGATTTCCACTCGGACAGCAACATTGAAGGCGAGCTGTGATGGCAATACCCATAACATTTTGTAATACATGTCGTTGTGCCCACTGTTACACAACACCAAGAGCGTACCGGCCAGTCACGTATTGTGTGAAACCTCGATTACAATCTTCAAGCGATTGCAAGGCATACTTGTTCAACAGCCATACAGGTTACACTGAGGGTTGTTATATAAACAACTTTAACACTCTTACTAATATGCGCCACACTGGGAACCCACACCAAACAAGAATGACAAACACATTTCGGGAAAACATCTGCACTGTAACACAACATAAACACAACATAATAAATACCCAGAATCCCATGCAACCCTGACTCTTCCAGGCTACATTATACACGCCGCTAGCACCAAACCCTGCCCACCTCAACAGACGCAGAAAGGCGTGGGGGGCGGTCGGTGCTAGTGGGGTGTATAATGTAGCCTAGAAGAGTCAGGGTTGCATGGGATTCTGGGTATGTATTATGTTGTGTTACAGTGCGGATGTTTTCCCGAAATGTGTTTGTCATTCTTGTTTGGTGTGGGTTCACAGTGTGGCGCATATTTGTAACAGTTTTAAAGTTGTTTAAACTGGCACCCTCATTGTGACCTGTATGGTTGTTGAACAAGAATGCCTTGCAATCATTTGCGTGTGA
This sequence comes from Nerophis ophidion, assembly GCF_033978795.1. Taxonomy (NCBI): domain Eukaryota; kingdom Metazoa; phylum Chordata; class Actinopteri; order Syngnathiformes; family Syngnathidae; genus Nerophis; species Nerophis ophidion. Next base: position 34,818,709 of record NC_084627.1, read on the forward strand.
CCGCAGAAGCCACATACAACACGTGACCTACCTGGTAAGCTGTTTGTACAATTTGTGGAGGGTGTTAAAGACAGTGCCATCGTAGCATACCCTTATTTTTGTTGATTGGGTATTATGAAGCAGACGTCCGAGGGTATAGTCACTCTGTAACCCGCGAGTCTCCCGGACAAATGTGGAGAAATTACATGCGTGATGCGAATAAAGGGCATTCATATAAAACTCACTTGCTGCAATAACATCAAATCTTCATATTTAATTGCGGGCCGCTTGTCTGAGACCCCTGGTTTATACATAGCACAAAGCAAAAAAAAAAAAAAAAAAATTCTGTATACAGTGTTATTTAATTATAAATTTCAAGAGTCTTGTGGCTCCCATCATTTTCTTGATTTTGTGAAACGGGTCAAAATGGCTCTTTGAGTGATAAAGGTTGCCGACCCCAGGTGTAGTACATTGGTAATTAATTTATTTTACTTTCACAAAATGCCAATAGAATAAAAGGAAAAATAGCACTTTAGACGGAATTGAACATTTAAAAAAAATGATAGTTAAAGAAGCAAACTTACTCGATGATGACACATGAGGAAACCCTCAGTGGACTATGTTAGGTAGATAAGATTAGTCTTAATTTATCAATAAAGACTGCTAATATAGTAAACAACAAGACCGGCGCCATACGTCCTACACAAAATATCCGACACTTTTTTTCGCCGATAATTTTGTATCATTTGTCTGCCAACCTGACATAAAACGTCAAAACGTACAACTGGAGAAACTTTATGACGTGACCTAGCTCTTGTATTCTCAATTCATGCGCTTTAATTTATTGAGCTGTTTTAAATGATGACTTTAAGCCTAAAAAAGGACAGCATCTTGGAATAAATAACATTCTTAGTCTTACCTGCTTGTTGAAGAACGGCGCTTTGCTGAACTCGATCCCCGTGCGTGTGAATGCGTGCGGGTGCCCGAGTGCGCGCGTGTCCGTATCACGTGTCCGCCGACAGCGCGACGGTGTGAAGCGGAGCCAGGCTCGCTTGTTCGGAGGTGTAGGGCGATACTGTGAATGTTGGTATCGGCCCAACACCAAGTAAACACACGTCCTGTATCGCCAATACCGATACCAAAGCACTGTAATGGACTATTTTTTTTTCAAAATCCCTGAATGACTTTGTGTTCTTGTCTTTATTTTGTTGATCATAATTGTAATCCGATTTTTAAAAAAATGGACATATATGAGTCAACGGGGGAAAAGTAACTGGAAAACAACAAAAGTGATATTGTCCTACCTCGGGGGGTCAGCAAACCTTGGCTCTCGGGCATAATGTGGCTCTTTAGTGCCGCCCTAGTGGCTCCCTTGAGCATTTTTAAAAAAGGATTAAAATGGAAAAAGAGGGGGTAATTTTTTTTTGTTTTAGTATGTTTTTTGTATATTGTATGTAGTGTATATTGTAGCATCCGGGAAGAGTTAGTGCTGCAAGGGGTTCTAGGCATACTTGCCAACGTTGAGACCTCCGAATTCGGGAGATGGGAGTGAGGGGGGTTGGTGGTAGCGGGGGGGTGGGGTATACATTGTAGCGTCCTGGAAGGGTTAGTGCTGCAAGGGGTTTTCTGGGCATACTTGCCAACGTTGAGATCTCTGAATTCAGGAGATGGGCGGGGGGTGGGGTATACATTGTAGCGTCCCGGAAAGGTTAGTGCTGCAAGGGGTTCCGGGCATACTTGCCAACCTTGAGACCTCTGAATTCGGGAGATGGGGGGGAGAGTATATTGTAGTGTCCCGGAAGAGTTAGTGTTGCAAGGGCTTCTGGGTATTTGTTCTGTTGTGTTTATGTTGTGTTACGGGGCAGATGTTCTCCCGAAATGTGTTTGTCATTCTTGTTTGGTGTGGGTTCACAGTGTGGCGCATATTTGTAAGGGGGGAGGAGTATATTTATAGCTAGAATTTACTGAAATTCAAGTATTTTCTTTATATATATATATATATATATATATATATATATATGAAATACTTGAATTTGAAAGTGCAATGCTTTGCAGCCAGTAGCACAGCCTTTGAAGTAGCATAGGTATGGGCAGCATCTGAGACGTATAATTTGCAGGAAAGGAGTGAGTTTAGGGTTGAATTGTCCATCCTCGCTCTATTCTCTGTCACTATTTTTTTTGGGACATTACTGCTTGCCGTAGTTTTGAAGCAATGCATGATGGGAATACGGCTGTTGTGAGTCAGTGTATTAACGTGCCGGCTGGAATAAACACACGCTGAGAAATAGCTCCGTGCCTGCCTACTTTATGAGTTATAGATAAACCTATGGATAACGGAGACATATATAATAGTCTCCTTCTTGTTGTGTGTGCAGTTGTGCACTGAGCTCCAAAAGCCACAGATGTTATAACGTGACTGGGCCAACACGCTGTTTATAAGAAGGAAAAGTGGACGTGATGACAGGCTGTTCTCACTCAGGTCCGGCTGGAGATCGGGAGAAATTCGGGAGAACGGTTGTCCTGGGAGATTTTCGGGAGAGGCACTGAAATTTGGGAGTCTCCTGAAAAATTCGGAAGGGTTGGCAAGAATGCTAATATGGCTCTTTCAACGTTTTGAGGTTCCCGACTGACAAATGTATCCAGTATGACTGGGCATGCAACATTGACATGATTAGCCACTGGCTTGACAGGGGCAGAGCCGTGCATAGAGTATGGCCAACTTGGTTTCTGAATATCTCCTCAATGATTGGTCAAAAGCCCCTCACGTGACTACAGGGGGACCATGTTGAGGACCAACACTGAGCTATGCGTACAATGCACGTCCTCATTCGACTTCTCTTTTCATCGAAGAGTTTTTTTGCCGTGTAAACATGATATCCAGTTGTGCAACATGGAGCTGCTCAACTTGCAATTGTTTCCTGTAGTGTTTGCATCACTTCCTCCGCAACCAAGAAACGAGAAAAGTATTGGAAGTGAAGGTTCTTTCGGGGAGGCTAGAGTGCCAATGACAACTATTTGTCCTTTTCTGACCTTCTGACCATAACTTATACACAAAAGCTGTGTCTCAATTCGGTGGCTGCCTCCTTCGCAGTGCGCATTTGTGGGTTGCTGACGTCATCGCGGTGTCCTTAACATCTGACAACCAAACAATTATACAAAGCAACTCTGTAAATTATATCTCAGCATTATCTTCGACCCAACTCTCGTTTGAGTCACACATAAATGTCACTAAAACAGCCTTCTTTCATCTCCGTAATATCGCTAAAATTAGTCCCCTGTTGTCCACCAGCGACACGGAGATCATTATTCATCCTCTCGTCTCATTTACTGTATTGTATTATTTTCGGGTCTCCGTGTGCCTAGCATTAAAAGATTACAGTTGGTACAAAATGCAGCTGCCAGACTTTTGATAAGGACAAGAAAGGTTAAACATATTACGCCTGCACTGGTTTCATGCACACTTAAGATGACTTTAAGGTTTGGCTATACTTACGTATAAAATACTAAAAGGTCTAGCTTCATCCTATCTTCTAAAAACTCTGGCTTATTAGGGATTACCAGAGCCCCCAAAAAAGTCGGCGGGGTCCAGTTATCTGGAATGCCCTGGGGTGGAAACATCATGCTTTGGGGCTGTTTTTCTGCTAAGGGGACAGGACGATTGATCCGTGTTAAGGAAAGAATGAATGGGGCCATGTATCGTGAGATTTTGAGCCAAAACCTTCCATCAGTGAGAGCTTTAAATGGTTGACCAAATACTTATTTTCCACCATAATTTACAAATAAATTCTTTAAAATTCCTACAATGTGAATTCCTGGATTTTTTTTCACATTCTGTCTCTCACAGTTGAAGTGTACCTATGATGAAAATTACAGACCACTGTCATCATTTTAAGTGGGAGAACTTGCACAATTGTTGACTGACTAAATACTTTTTTGCCCCACTGTATGTGACATGAATTTAAGGGCGGGGACGACTGACGTTACCAGAAAAGTGTCCTGTACCAGTTTCCTCTCGCCACGACCCACACTTTGTCAAATGCGTGGATGCAGCCCCCGTATTGAGACACAGCGAATTGACTCAAGCCATGACTGCCCTATTAGGCAATCTTTTCAAAACAGGGCTCCTATTACTGCTTTCCAGTTCTTGCCAGGTTTTTTTGTGTGATAGAAAGCGGTTTCTAGCTTTCATAGAAAGGTTTACATGAAAATAAATTAAAATGTTCATACAAATGTTTTTGGGTCAAGCCAAGCTCCACCACCACAGTCTGTATACCATTCATCCGAGCAACAACAAATAACAGCATGGCAACTACAATATGGGACACCACCTCCCATTCAACCACCCACATTTTGGCAAGAACAACAGTCCATGCTTTCACACCCTAATCCCATTCAGGTACAACCGCAACCACCACCTTCTTTACCATAACAGCAGCAGGTCTCTTGGTATAAAGTGCAGGACCATAGCCCAACAACCCACATGGACCACCTGTACAGCAATAAAGGGAAACTAACATTTCCCCTCCAACCAATGGCACCCCTACTGTACGTGATTTATTGCACAGGCAAAATGAAATTGCAACATTACAAATGTCAAGGCAAACCTCTCATCTACTCCCACCAAGGGAGATTCTCTATTTTGATGGCGATCCATTACTCTACAGAACCTTTGTCAGAGCATTTGTGCAATGTAATGAGAAAAACAAGCAACAAAAGGAAACTGTCTGTACTATCTGGAAATGTACACTAGGGGTCAACCTAAAGAACTGGTGCGTAGCTGTCAACACATTCCCCCAGATAGAGGCCATGAGATGACAAATTATTTGTTGGAAAAACACTTTGGTGACCAGTACCAGATAAAAGCAGCTTACATGGAGAAAGTGTTTAACTGGTGTTTGGTAAAGTCTGAAAATGTATGAGCACTGCAAGCCTACTCAATTTATCTTCGAGAAAGATTCACTGCCACGGAAAACGTGGAGTATATGCAGAAAACTGTGATCTGTAAGCTGCCGTACAGGCTGCGAGAAAGCTGGAGAGTCTCTGCATGCAACATATTGGAAAACCACCATCGCAGACCTCAGTTCTCAGACATTGTTGCATTCATTGAGTGACAGTTGAAAATTGTCTCTGACCCAGTCTTTGGAGACATTCAGAATGTACCACAGAGCACAGGCAGTAAAACTGTGAAAGGAATGAAATCACAAGGTAAACCCAAATTCAAAAGGTAATAGTTTTGCCATGACCATTACTATCAAAACCCCTGAAGCAAAAAATCAAACCAGATTTAAACCTGCTCCAGAGCAAAGATCATCTGCTCCTACTACAAACGCCTGTGTTTGCTGCTCTAAAAATCATGCTCTTGACTAGTGTCCTTAGAAGAAGATAACCTTCATGAGACAGAAAGAAATCTGTTTTGGGTGTCTTCATGATGGACATCTTAGCAGGCATTGTGACAAGCACTTGACCTTCAAGGTATGCAAGCAAAACCATCCATGTCTGCTTCATATTGGTCAAAAGGAAAGAGCAAGCAACATAAATGCAAAACAAAATAAGTCAAGGAAAAAATCTGTGAGTAATGCACAAGTATCTCTGCAAACGTTGATAAACTGGGGCTGGAACCGAAATGGAATTCTGTCAATTCTGCATGTACAGATAAAGTCCAGCAAAGGACACAGTCATACAAACATATGCATTCCTGGATCCAGGTAGCACGGATACATTTTGTTCTGAAAGCTTGATGACAAAACTCAACTTGAATGGAAGAAAAACTAAAATCAGTCTCCTAACCATGGGCCAAAAAATATCAGTTACCAGTTACATTCTGACGGACTTAGAGATTTCAAGCCTCACTTGGCAAAAATTCTACGACCTTGTACACCCAAAAAAGGAGGCCAGTAACAACAGGCAACCTCATCAATGAAGAGGAGTTGGCTAAATGGCCACACATTTGATGGCGTCACTCTTCCTCATATTCAAGCCGATGTAGTGCTATTGATTGGGACCAATGCGTCTAAACTGCTTGAACCCTGGGAAGTGGTAAACAGTCGTGGAAATGAACCGTATGCCATTAAGACCCCATTGGGATGGGTCATTAAGGGCCTTCCTGACTACATTGAGAATAGGAGTAAGATTGGCTGCTCCACTACTACTGTCAAGAGAATCTCCATTACAAAGCTGGAGGGGCTGCTGCCCAATCAATAACCATGATTTTAACAACAGGTCATTAGAAGACAAAGAAGAAATGTCTAAAGAAGACATGAAGTTCATGAAGGTCATGACTGATTCGTGCAAGCACTACACTTTGGAACTGCCCTTTAATAGGAAGGATGATGTGTCTCTGCTCACCAATCAGTGTGCTGCTAGGCAACGCATACTTGGTGTAAAAAGAGGTTTGAGAAAGATGAAAGATTTCAAACATCTGATGTCACACAACGGCAGTACATTAATACCACTCAAAATCCTGCAGACAAAGCCTCAAGCGGAGTTAAAGTGGACGAGTTACTGACTCACAAAGGATGAATAGAAGGCCCTGAATTTCTGAAGAAACCAGAGGAAGAGTGGCCAGCTGATATCTTGGAGTGTGGGTTTGTAGCGAAGGACCCTGAGGTAAAAAATGAGCTCATTACCAATGCAGTTATTGTTGATAATCCAAGTGCTACTCACCAACTGATCACTTACTTCTTCGATTGGTTGAAGAGGTCAGTCGCCTGGATCCTGAAAAAAATGACTTTACTGGAGATGAGTCAAAAGAGAAATCTACTAATTGATGACACAATGGATCAGGAAATTATGCGCATTAAAGCTGCACTGGGAAACCCAACTAACACCAGATGATCTTTCAAGAGCTTTGAGAGCAATCGTCCACTTCACTCAAGAGGAAAGATTCCCAGAGGAACTTGCTTTATTGAAATCTGGAAAGAGTATTGTGAAGAAATACAGTTCCATATACAAGCCGGACCCCATTCTGGAAAATGGTTTGCTTAGAGTACAAGGGAGATTGAGAAAAGCAGCAATGTCAGAGGATTCTAAACATCCCAATTTCCTCGCAAAAGATCTCCATATCTCCGCTCCAAAACACATCCACGAAAAACTGGGCCAGTGGGAGAAACCAGGCTGAGAAGGAAATTGTCACAGGATGTTGGTGACAAACCCCAAGATGCAGAGAAGGCAGGAAAACAATTTAATGTCTAAAATAAAGAAAAAAAACACAAACCAGGAACCAGGAACAGGCAAACTGGAGACAGGGAACAGGAAACAGAAGAACTGGAAACAGCTAACAGGACACAGCATACAGCTACAACAACAACGACAAGTTGTAATGACAGGTGGTAGCGACAATACTCCAGCACAGACTGGATGGCAAGGCAGGTTTAAATAGCAGCTAGCTGATTGACACCAGGTGTGGCCAGGTGCCAATCAGCTGCATCTGAGGGGAAACAGCGCTCAGGAAGACAAGCAGGAAACAACCAAAATAAAAGCGCTGACAGGATATAAAGACAGGAAAAACCAAAACATAACTAAACTGTCAATGACAAACCTGACAGTAGCCCCCCTTCCCATTACGGAGACCAGACGTGGTAGAACCACCCCCCCCCAAAAAAAACAGTCCAAAGTCACGGGTGGGTGGAGGGAGGACGAGGCGGTAGGCCGCCAGGCCAAGTGTCCCCGCAACCGGCGGGGAAGAGTCAGGTGGCGACGGCGAGCTGAACGCGGCCACAATTGGCGAGACGGTCGCCCAATGAACAACCACATCCGTGGCCGACGAGAGGAAGGCGGCGCCCTCTGCTGGCCCACCGGAGAGGAAGGCGGCGCCTTCTGCTGGCCCTCTGGAGAGGATGGTGGCGCCGTCTGCTGGCCCACCGGAGAGGATGGTGGCGCCGTCCGCTTGCCCACCGGAGAGCAATGATGGCGCCCTCCGCTGGCCCACCGGAGAGCAATGATGGCGCCCTCCGCTGGCCCACCGGAGAGCAATGATGGCGCCCTCCGCTGGCCCACCGGAGAGCAATGATGGCGCCCTCCGCTGGCCCACCGGAGAGCAATGATGGCGGCGTCTGCTGGCCCACCGGAGAGCATGGTGGCGGTGTCTGCTGGCCCACCGGAGAGCATGGTGGCGGCGTCTGCTGGCCCACCGGAGTGCACGGTGGCGGCGTCTGCTGGCCCACCGGAGTGCATGGTGGCGGCGTCTGCTGGCCCACCGGAGTGCATGGTGGCGTCTTTTGCAGACCCACTGGGGTGAGGAGTAGCTGTGCCTCCCCAGCTGCACAGCTACTCATAGCCACCCTCCCCCCCCCCGTCAAGGGACGGATCCCAGAAGTCACCAGATAGGCCCACAGACGACAGGGGTGGGTGAGAGAGGGCATGGAATGAGGCCAAACTATTCTTCAATTTAGCCATCATCACAAGAATCCTGTCAAACCTCTCCGCCATCGTATTCTCTCATGTTAGGCTGGAGTATTCTGTCTCCAAGTGTTGGAGACTAACCTCAAGATGCAGAGACGGCACGCTTGGTGCAGGAAAACAATTTAATGTCCAAAAATTTAAGGCAAAACACAAACCAGAAACCAGGAAAACAGGAGACAGAAACCAGGAACAAGAATCAGGGAGAACTGGAGACAGAAAGCAGTCCTCGGCATAAAACGACTGCAACAGGTAGTAGCGACATCGACAAGTCGTAATGACAATACACTCCAGCACCTGACTGGAGGACAAAGCAGGTTTAAATAGCAGCCGGCTGATTGACACCAGATGTGGCCAGGTGCCAATCAGCCGCAGCTGAGGGGAAACAGCGCTCAGGGAGAAAAACAGAAAATAACCAAAATAAGAGACAGGGAAAAAAAAGGCAAAAACAAATGAAAAACTAAAACATAACCAAACTGTCAGGAACAAGCCTGACAGAAATATTGGATCACAAGTGCTAATGCAGACACAAGAAAAATCCTTTCAAACTGTGTCTTCTGTAAATGCCATAGAGGGAAATTGGGCAAACAGATGATGTCAGACCTACCTGTACAGCAGGGGTCACCAACCTTTTTGAAACCAAGAGCTACTTCTGGGGTACTGACTAATGCGAAGGGCTACCAGTTTGATACACACTTAAATAAATTGCCAGAAATAGCCAATTTGCTCAATTTATCTTAACTGTATGTTATTATTAATAATTAATGATATTTATCTTTGTGGAAACACTGATCATCTTAATAATTTCTCACAATAAATATATATAGAAACAGATGAATATACAAGAAAAAAAAAAAGGTATTTCTGTCTGTCATTCCGTCGTACATTTTTTTCTTCTTCTACGGAAAGTTTTTTGTAGAGAATAAATTATGAAAAAAACACTTAATTGAATGGTTTAAAAGAGGAAAAAAAACAAAAAAAAAATTTAAACATAGTTTATCTTCAATTTTGACTCTTTAAAATTCAAAATTCAACCGAAAAGAGGAAGAGAAAAACTAGTTAATTCGAATGTTTTTGAAAAAATAATTTATGGAACATCATTAGTAATTTTTCCTGATTAGGATTATTTTTAGAATTTTGATGACATGTTTTAAATAGGTTAAAATCCAATCTGCACTTTGTTAGAATATATAATAGGACCAGGCTATATTTCTGACAAATCATTATTTCTTCTAGCATTTCCAGAACAAAAATTCTAAAAGAAATTCAAAAGACTTTGAAATAAGATTTAAATTTAATTCTACAGATTTTTTAGATTTGCCAGAATATATATATATTTTTTTAATTTTAATCATACTAAGTTTGAAGAAATATTTCACAAATATTCTTCGTCGAAAAAACAGAAGCTAAAGTTAAGAATTAAATTAAAATGTATTCATTATTCTTTACAATAAAAAAAATCAATTTACTTGAACATTGATTTAAATTGTCAGGAAAGAAGAGGAAGGAATTTAAAAAGGTAAAAAGGTATATGTGTTTAAAAATCCTAAAATCATTTTTAAGGTTGTATTTTTTCTCAAAAATTGTGTTTCTGAAAGTTATAAGAAGCAAAGTAAAAAACTAAATGATTTATTTAAACAAGTGAAGACCAAGTCTTTAAAATATTTTCTTGGATTTTCAAATTCTATTTGAGTTTTGTCTCTCTTAGAATTAAAAATGTCGAGCAAACCTAGACCAGCTTGCTAGTAAATAAGTAAAATTTTAAAAATAGAGGCAGCTCACTGGTAAGTGCTGCTATTTTTAGAACAGGCCAGCGGGCTACTCATCTGGTCCTTACGGGATACCTGGTGCACGCGGGCACCGCGTTGGTGACCCCTGCTGTAGAGAGTATCGCTGCCGACCTACCTCCATTTACCAGCAAGAAAGTTGATTATTTCGACCCGGTTGAGGTCAAGAGAGGTTGTTCATTGGAAAAGCGATATGGGGTCACCTTTACCTGTATGGCATGTAGAGCAGTACATTTGGAAGTCGCCTACTCATTGGACACAGATCCCTATATAAATGCTCTCCACAGGTTCATTTGCAGAAGAGGACCAGTTTCTAATTTAAAGGGGAACATTATCACCAGACTTATGTAAGCATCAATATATACCTTGATGTTGCAGAAAAAAAGACCATATATTTTTTTAACCGATTTACGAACTCTGAACGGGTGAATTTTGGCGATTGAAACGCCTTTCTATTATGTGCTCTCGGAGCGATGACGTCACGGTAGTCAATCCACCATTTTCTCAAACACATAAACATCGAGTCAAATCAGCTCTGTTATTTTCCGTTTTTTCGACTGTTTTCCGTACCTTGGAGACATCATACCTCGTCGGTGTGTTGTCGGAGGGTGTAACAACACAAACAGGGACGGATTCAAGTTGATTTACGTAGAGTGTGCATCGATTAACACGGCAGGCTAATCGATGCTAACATGCTATTTAGGCTAGCTGTATGTACATTTGTAGCTACATTTGCATCCAGCCTATCCCTCACTTCCACATTTAATGCCAAACAAACACTTACCAATCGACAGATTTAAGTTGCTCCAGTGTCACAAGATGCGAAAGTCCCAATCGTTTGGTCTGCACATTTTACCAACGATGGTAAGGCTGATATGGCACAGAGATGAATGGATATCCTGCAGATGCATTTCCAACAATAAAGTCAACGAAATCACAAAGGTGAGTTTTGTTGATGTTATTGACTTATGTGCTAATCAGACATATTTGGTCGCGGCATGACTGCCAGCTAATTGATTCTAACATGCTATTCAGGCTAGCTTTATATAAATTTGTAGCTATATTTGCATCCAGCGTTTCCCTCCACCCACATTTAATGCCAAACAAACACTTACCAATCGACGGATTTAAGTTGCTCCAGTGTCACAAGATGCGAAAGTCCCGATCGTTTGGTCTGCACATTTTACAGACGTTGCTAAGGCAGACATGGCCGAATAGCTCAATAGCTTCAGTTTCTTCTTCAATTTCGTTTTTGCTATCTGCCTCCATACTCCTACCATCCGTTTCAATACATGCGTAATCTGTTGAATCGCTTAAGCCCCTGAAATCCGAGTCTGAATTTGAGCTAATGTCGCTATATCTTGCTGTGCTATCAGCCATATTTGGGGCCGGAGTGTTCGAGCCAAATTTCCTTATATTTTGTTTTCTCTAACTGATTGCTGGCCTCTGTTCATGCTGAATTGACTTTTTACTAGATTGCTCCGCCCATTTCCTCTTGAGAACCAGGAAGTGTTGACAGGGATGGGACCATTGCTATGGTACTGTTGCCATGGTAACCTCCTTTAATTAGGTTCAGCTTGGAACATCCGGGGACGATTGCATGGAGAACACAATCAGTTTTCGACCATGACAATGTTCCATTCAAGGTCACCATACATTATGTTCTATAGCCTACATTTGAGTTCATTTTGATAGCTTAAATCAAACGGATTGTCATATACAAACATATTTCCACAGTACTGGACATTGAATCATTTGCACGCGTCAAACTAGTCAACACAGTCACCCTCGGTATCAGCTTAAAGGTAAAGGCTGTACCCTGTTTTATAAATATCTCCATGATGCCAGATACAAAATACACATAAGCAGGTACCAACAAGTAGGAAAAGGTTGGTTTTGCATAATAGTGCCCCTTTAAAGGCCTAGTGAAATGAGATTCTTATTTAAACGGGGATAGCAGGTCCATTCTATGTGTCATACTTGATCATTTTGCGATATTGCTATATTTTTGCTGAAAGGATTTAGTAGAGAACATCGACGATAAATTTCGCAACTTTTGGTCGCTAATAAAAAAGCCTTGCCTGTACCAGGAGTAGCGCATGACGTCACGGGTTGTAGGGCTCCTCACATTGCTTATAATTATAGCCACCAGCAGCAGGAGCAATTCAGACCGAGAAAGCAACGATTTCCCCATTAGTTTGAGCAAGGATGAAAGATTTGTGGATGAGGAAAGTTAGAGTGAAGTACTAAAAAAATTTTTTTTTAAAAAGGCGACGGCTCCAAGCGGCGGCAGTGGACGAGATTCAGATGTTATTAGACACATTTACTAGGATAATTCTGGAAAATCCCTTAGTGTTTTAGTGAGATTATAAAGTCATACCTGAAAGTCGGAGGGCTGCAGTGAACGCCAGTGTCTCTGAGAGAAGCCAATGGAGGGGCCAAGATCGCAGCTGCCTTTTTGACAGCTGCAGGAGGTCGCATAATCCGCTGAAGTCTCTGGTAAGAGCCGACTTAATATCACAACTGGTTGACATGTGGTAGAGAAACATGTTCGCTTGACCACTCTGAGTTAAAGCTTCACAACACACAAAGAAACACCGGCTGTGTATCGGTTGCTAAAGGCAGCTGCAATCCATCGCTTTCCACCAACAGCATTGTTCTTTATAGTCTCCATTATTAAATGAACAAATTGCAAAAGATTCAGCACACAGATGTTCAAAATACTGTGTAATTATGCGATGAAAAGAGACTACTTTTAGCCGTGAGTTGTGCTGGGCTGAAATGTCCGCTCCAACCAATAACGTCACAAGCACGCGTCAACATAAGCGTCATCATTCCGCGACGTTTTCAACAGGATACCTCGCGGGAAATTTAAAATTGCAATTTAGTAAACTAAACCGGCCGTATTAGCATGTGTTGCAATGTTAATATTTCATCATTGATATATAAACTATCAGACTGCGTGGTCGGAAGTAGCGGGTTTCAGTAGGCCTTTAAGTAAAAAGACTATCTTCCCCCTCGTACAAGAGTTGGTTCAGAGACGTCTGAACTAATACAAAACTTGGAATGAATAGATTTTTGCTGACCCGCTCTGGTTGTATTTTTTATAGAGTTTGGCAGCTCTTCCTGGAATATTCAAATCAAACCACAATTCATCCAGTAAGTGAGTAAGCCCGCCCCCCCAGAATAAAGCCAGGACAGAAGCCCAGTCATAATCACATTGTTGATCCGTGTGCATTCATCTCATCCATCCATCCATTTGATCTAGCCTTATCCTTATCTTTATTCTTGAAGAGTTGTACTGCGGTGGAATGTTTTCCACCTTCAAATGTTGAATTGTGTTGTCGAAAGTTTGTTGGTTGGTCGGTGTCAGGTTATTTCCAACATGCATACAATTACAATGTCATACATCACATATTTCCAGTTGTTTCATTACAGCATGTCTGAAAAGGAGTAGGAAGAAGCAGAGTTTATTTAATCCAAGCCCCTTTTCGTATCATAGCAGTTTTATCCCATAAGTTTGTTCCGCTTATCCTACTTGGATAAGCGGAAGAAAATGGATGGATGGATGGAAGTTTGTTCTCTATTTGTAACACAACAGTGAATAAATAAATGGCAATGAATACAATACTATTAAACAAGTAATTAAATATTATTAAACTACGATTAAAGTTATCATGAATAAATTGTGAAGTAATTTATGGTTCGCCTGTGAGATGAATAAGGCTATCCAATTACAGGTTCAATATGTTTATCAAGATTCTTCTTCTTTATACTTTATGAACACTTGAAAGTTTAGTTTATAAACTGAATCATATTAGTACATTGATTGACTTCCTTGCTAAATTCATTCCATGATTTAATTACAAACACTGATATATTCAAAGGTTTTAAGTGTTTTAAGTTTATACAGATGTTTTGAATTAGATTTTTTTGTCGAAGGTTGTATTTCTCCTATTTTATTGGGAAGAATTGTTGTATGTTCTTGAGTAGCAGGTTATAGTTTGCTTTGTATATCATTTTAGCTGTTTGCAAATGCACCAAGTCATTGTTTTTCAACATTTTTGACTCAATAAATAAAAGGGTTTGAAAGTTTTCTATATCCAACATTATATGTATTATGCAAACTACTGTTTTTTGTAACACCGTTAGTAAATGAAGCAGACTTTTGTAGTTATTTCTCCATATTTCTACACAATAACTCAGATATGGTAACATTACACTATTTTGGCTGAATGAGCAAGTATCGGACACCTCGATCTAATTAGACGCATCCTCGCTCATCCACGCAGACTGGACACTGGCCGAGAGTTGGTGAGCGGCCGAGTGTGGAGTCGGCTCTCTTGGTTGCTTCTGTCTATGGCCATGCTCTGTCCACCCCAGCAAACAATGGTGTGGAACACCGCAGAGGCCACCACAGTGTATATGTTTCTTTTTGTTTGTCGTTTTACTTTTGTGGCTGTGTGCACGAGTGGCTGGTTGCATCAGCTCTGCTCTTTTAATGTCTTTAATGTCCTTCGTGTTCTTTGATATTTCCCTCTTACACACTTGTTTATGCGTGCTATGGCTATGAGGTTTTTCTTTTCCTTTCTCCTGGGCCTCAGTCTGGACCCCCAAGCTTAGACTGATTTTTTTTTTCCTCAACTCCCCACCCCTCCCAAGCATTTACCTGTTTCTAAGTCATCAGGAGCCTTTTTTTACATTTGTCCATTAAATCTTGTTGCTTTTTATTCTTTGCAATCCCTATGATTAGAAAAAGATTTATACAATAATAATCACTTCACTTAGATGTCTCCTTCCTTAATTCACATATGCCCTTTTTGATCTGATCTGATGCCTTGGTCTTCATTTGATCCGATATCTCCTTTTCTATCAGAGTTCCCTTTCACAAAAAATGTCAACGACTCATTTGAAATGTCTTTCAATAGCTCTGTTCTTGTGTAACTTCATATTTTGCACATTTGTGATATTTGGCTTTTCAACAAATCAGGACCACACAGGAGACAAAGTTTAAACCAAAGCTTCAGCAATAAATCCTGTTATGTGCTCAAAATCTAGGACCAGCAAAGTGGTACAAAACCTCCAGTAATTAGAGCCATCTATTGGCACCACCTAATACTGCACTTATTGAAGGGAAAGAAAGATGCTATCTACTTGATGTGTGAGGCACTTATCTTTTTTACACTTAACTACTAATTGGGGCGCCACATTTATTAGAGCGGAGGCCATTGTTATGGTAATGTAAATATTATAAGTCATACACAATGGGATGAAGCTTATTTTATGGAACTATTTCATGAGGGCAAAATTGTTAGTACCCTTATTCCAAGAAAGAAAAACCCACAGGAAGTTCTAATATGATCAGAAATGACAAATGTTCATACATTAACAAAACCATAACAAATGAAAATCAGAAAAATGTCTAGTATAATTGGCCTGGACAAAAATTACGATAATCTAATATTTTGTTGCACAACCTTTTGACGCACGCACCCACACTCATCCATTCAAATGCAAGGTCACAATATCTCAAGGCTAAAAGTGATTAAATTCTTTAATAAGGAGGCAAAAGACCAATATTGTATTGTCAGAGGAGGGTTCAGTAGTCCACTGAAATACATCAATTCTTCAAGAGTAGAAATCCAAAATAAAGTCTGATTTTTGAAATTAAATCAGATCTGTATTTTTTTTTTAACATGTCAATAACATTGAAATTAAAAGTTATTAACGTTGATATGTTCAATACTATTGAACATATCAATATCATTAAAATTAATAGTGGAACCCTTAAATATCACTACAACCCAAACTATTTACAAAAATAAAATAGTGGAATGATTTTGCCGATTTACAGTAACATATACTTAATCAGATCAGATCATATTAATTAACCTTTTTTGGCTTCTGATTTTTCCACATGACAAATGCAGTGAAGGCCCCTGTGGAGAAAAAAAGATAAGGAATTAATGATAAATGCAAAACGCGGGGAAGCTAAAAAGGGTAGAGGTAATTTCTATGTACGAGTGTGAAGCTTACCAATGCAAAGGAGTAGTACTATGGCTGCAATGCCAGGCAGAATTACAGAATACTCCCGTGGAAGAAAATACTTGTGGAGTACATGATTGCTGTCCACGAAAGGCTGGAAAGGATGACAACATTTCAGTTAAAAAGCTGTCATATATGAACAATAACAAAAGTCGTTTGATCATTTGACAGTTGCAATATGACCTTTCGGATGGACATTAGGAATCGCGATGTATATTGCAGCCTTTTACAAAAACGAGATATCACAAAATATGATTTATAATGTAAATGATAATATAAGCATTTCCAAATGGTTTACAAATGCTCCTAATTTGGCTGCTGAGATATGCAGTAACATTATTTACAGTTTTATTTTATCTGATACCTGATTGAAACATACCTAGTTTAAAGCTAAACTACATTTTTTGGGCTGGATCAATATTTTTTACGGTTAAATTTATTTTTTTTAGTTTTTGTTAACGTTTACAAACTCCAAAAATAAGTCCATGAACATAGGACGGCATTGATAGAGCCAATAGTAGGAAATATATTAAATATTAATTGATATTGTTACACTGCCATTCCGTGTTTTCTGTCTTGTAATCAAAATTTGAAATCATTCAAAGATCTTGAAAATGTTAAGTAGCAGTAACAGCATTGTCGGGCCAATACATGATGCATTTAACTCATATTGAATCATGTTCGTTACACAAATTTAAAACAACTTCATTTTAGGAACAAGTGTTTACCCACTAATTTTGGATAAAAAAATATTTTGTGTCCTAACACAAACTCAGAAGTGTCTGGAGAGGTTTTTAGTACATGGTATATCTGAGGAGTTGAATCAGAGAAAACCCAAATTAAAAGTATGATTAAAAAAAATTCTAATATAAAAATTACTTTTTTCTTCTGATTGGTAGGTCATTTTAATTTCTCAGTCCGGCCCAAAAGTTTAGTCACAAGTCGGCATTGTGGGTAGAATTAGTTCAGGTGAGTCCTGAGTGGTGACCAATGTTCCCTCGATCACTGGCATTTTTTTTGCGAGTGACCCACTTCTGCCCGGAAAAACCGGAGTGATGACGTCACAACTATATAATAAATAATAATAAATACATTGTCGGCATTTGTCGACTAATCATTGCAGCCATAGTTAACAGTACATTTTGGATTAGATGATGTTTAAAGTAAAAGTGTACTTCGCTGCGTTGCGTTGTTTTCTGGAGAAGTAGCCATGCTGTGCATGACCAAAGATCATACATTGAGAGAGGATGACCTACCGTGCGCTACACAAAGTACATCTGCAGTCAGTCAAATCCTGTTATTTTTGTCAATTAAAAGAATACAGAGGACATGACTTCGATGTCTTTAATGGTAGTTACGGCCATGCGATGTAAGTACCGCATGTGCAGCTGCGGCGGAGTCTAAGGTAACTGTGAAAAACGTGGATTTACTGGTGGATTGGATTGAGCGATAAGCGCTGACAAAGGGTTTCCCTTCACACTGTGAAGTGAAGGGAACCAAATGATTTATGATCATAGTAAATAATGACAGGTTATATTATTTATTCAAACACACATTCCTGCATATTTATATTGAATTTTCTGCAGTTTTTTCCATACGCATATTTTCTGTCAACATACTAAGCTAAGGACGTGTTTGACTTATAAAAAAGCAACAGCAGCAGTGCCAATTTTTTCATCAGCTGATAGGAGAAGTACAAGGGAGATCACACTTTTCATCCACAAGCTCCATGATTACTTGGATGCTCGTTAACCAGAGGATGAATTCAAAAGAGTGGTCTGTATTTGACATAATTTGTATTTTAAGTAATGACATCTTTCGAGAGGAGCCAGATGAGGTGGTTTGGGCATTTGGTCAGGATGCCACCCGAACGCCTCCCGAGGGAGGTGTTTAGGGCACGTCCAACCGTTAAGAGGCCACGGGGAAGACCGAGGACACGTTGGGAAGACTATGTCTCTTGGCTGGCCTGGGAACGCCTCGGGATCCCCCGAGAAGAGCTAGACCAAGTGGCTGGGGAGAGGGAAGTCTGGGCTTCCCTGCTTAGGCTGCTACCCCCATGACCCGACCTCGGATAAGCGGAAGAAGATGGATGGATCTTTGAAGAAAGAAAAGCCTGTATGGCAGCTTTGCGTTATTAGAGTCAACATTGCAATTTTTTCTAGTTTAATTAAAAAAAATTGTTATTATTATTTTTTTTTTTTAAATAGAATTTTTGAAATGTTCCGCGGTCCGTTAAAAAAATAGTTGGGGGCCGCATTTGGACCCCGGGCTACACTTTGGACACCTCTGCCTTAGGCACTGTCCTTTTAGGCTCTTGCAATTTTTTGGGGTAATGTAATTTATATAACTAAGGTGTTGCTGTAGCATGTTCACTTCAGATGCAGGGAGTAGTCATTTGTTCAACTTCTTTAGTTATACTAGTGGTCTTCCTCAAGGTTCCAACGTAGGTCCCCTCTTTTTCATCATTTTGACTATTCAACTGTTTGCCGGCGAGGTTAGTTAAAAAAACGTGTAAGAGACTAAAATTTTTGAAGCAGATTCTGAAAAACACTAAAGTGCTATCAGAGATGATGAAGTGAAGTGAATTATTTTTTTATATAGCGCGTTTTCTCTAGTGACTCAAAGCGCTTTACATAGTTAACCCAATATCTAATTTTTTAATTTAAACCAGTGTGGGTGGCACTGGGAGCAGGTGGGTAAAGTGTCTTGCGCAAGGACACAACGGCAGTGACTAGGATGGCGAAAGTGGGGATTGAACCTGCAACCCTCAAGTTGCTGGCACGCCTGCTCTACCAACCGAGCTAAACCGATCTTTGACTAGCTTTTTGCGGAAGGTCCTTCAAAACAGCAGAGCGCTCCTATAACAAAATAAATATGTATATTGAAACAAATCTAATATAAAGTATTACTATTTATTATTTTATAAGTCATGTAATTTGTTGCACCACGTTATGCAATAACGGTTATGGAAACTGGCATAGCCAGTGTGAACGTCTGATGTTGATCACAGTATGCTAACAAAGTTTGCAGGTTTTTCTCAAACTCCCAAAAAGTTAGAGGGCACATGGGTCAACATGTTAAAAAAAGTTATTTTTGGTTAAATGACCCCATCAAACATTTTTGTTTACTGTAACTTTTGAGTTAGTTTTTATTTTATTTGAATTATGTTGATCAAATTCCACATTGGAGAAACTTTAGAGCAGGGGTGTCAAACTCAAATACAGATTGGGCCAAAATTTTAAACTGAACAAAGTCGTGGGCGATGAATGAACAAATTAACCTTTTAATAGGGACCGAAACAAGTTTTGCATTGAATATTGAACAAGCAAGACTTATATATCTATATAGTGACATGCAAAATCGAGTTTCAAATAATAATGATAAATAAAAAATATCAATGGCATATCAAATACAATTTTAATAAAAATTTAAGGTATCTTTTCTATTTGCAGCCTTCTGAGATAAATATCCAAATAAAATTTTTCCAAAGGATAATAATACATTTAAAAATAAAATAATAATGAATAAACCAAACATTCAAGCATTGAAGTACCAAGAGAAAGTGCATTAATAAAATCTCAATTATTGGTCAGTTAGCTACACTGATTTGCTTTAACACTGAATATGGAACAAGCAACACTTATAACCTAATAGTGCATAATCAACTGTCAAAAAACAAATGAAAAAACATCAATGGTATATTAAATAAAATTTAAATGAAAAAAAGAATGCCTCTTTTCTATTTGTAGCCTTCTGAGGTAAATATAATTATTAAGTCTTTCCACAGGCTAATACATTTGGTGGTGGGATAGGGGGTGTAGAGGATTCTAATTTTTAATTTGTACTTTGCGTACTACGTTTTGGATTCACCAATATATCGAAAGAATAGTTTTCGGACCTACCAGAATGATGACCCAGATAGAATAGTAAGTCATCAGCAGAAGACTGAAGACAATCAGACTCATGCCGGCAGCTTGATCCACTCCCGTAGCCTGAAAACCAAGTAAACACACAACCACAGAGAATTTAATTCCGTAGGGCAGGGGTGTCAAATTAATTTTAGCTCAGGGTCGCATGGAAGACAAAATGTACACACGCGGGCCGGAGTATTAAATTCATGGCATTAAAACTCAAAAATTAAGACAACTTCAGATTTTTTTTCTTCGTCTTACTTTGGCCAAAAATAGAACAAACACATTCTGAAAAAATTACAATACAAATTTAGAAAAAAATACCGGCAGCAGTAAAAGTTTAGATCCATGAAGGAAAAAAGAAAGCAAATGAATGTTTATAACTGAATACATTTACATATGCATAAAAATTAGTTTTCTTTTATATTATATTTTTTTTATGAATTAAGTAATGTTGATCACGACCTTTTTCCAAAACACAATATAGAATATGAGATGTAACAGGATAATGCATGCATTTATCATTTGTTTTCAAAACGCTTACAAAAGAGTGGGACCTGATGGGGGTCCCTAGGACCCTATTTTGAAAACTCCTAGTGCAAACACTGATGGAGTATTGGTGCGTGCAAAACAGCAGCAGGCGGCTGTGGCCTGCAGGCCGGTTTTAATACTAATCAAATTTCATCCCGGGAGCCATAGCTAATTAATTCACGGGCCGGATCCTGCCCGCGGGCCTGGACTAAGACACATAGGCCGTAGGGGTTTCATGTTTCTTTGTTCTTGCGAGTCACGTTTACAGAGGGCTTAGTACTTATTACAAAACAAATATAATGCTTGATGTACACAAACTGGGATGTATTCATGATTTAAGAAGCTTTAGTGTCATTTCTATAGCTTTGTATGAGACATGCCAAGAATTGAAAAACAAATGTCAGGTGAAGAACATTTTCCCAACTTTAAGGCTGAAGTGCTAACCCACACTTGAGTAAACAAAAGAAGGCAGCCAAATGTAAGGCCTATTATGTTTTTAATACAACTAGCCCAACTTTTCCAAATAATTATACGTTTGAACATATTACGCCTATACTGGCTCACCTGCACTGGCTTCCTGTGCACTTAAGATGACTTTAAGGTATTACTACTTATGTATAATATACTATACGGTCTAGCTCCATCCTATCATGCTGATTGTATTGTACCATACGTCCCGGCCAGAAATCTGCGTTCAAAGAACTCCGGCTTATTAGTGATTCCCAGAGCCCCCACAAAAAAGTTTGCAGGCTTTAGTGCGTTTTCTTTTCGGGCTCTGCGTTTTACAGATAATCATCAAGCCGTTTCAAATGCGCCGTTTTGTAGACGGTCTTATTTACGTGGCTCACCTTCGGTAGCGTCTTCTCCCCGTCATCTTTAGTGTAGCGGTGTAGCGTGCAAGGACGGGAGTGTAAGTGTCCAAAGATGGAGCTACCATATTTCCTTGAACAGCCGCCGGGGCGCTAATTAATTTAAAACCTCTACTCACTCCTGCGCCTATTCAAGGCATGCTGTAATAGTAAGCAGGCGCTAATAACTTTAAAACCTCGTCTCACCCCTGCGCTTACCAATGTCACGCAGTAAAAAATTGAGTGTGATGTGAGGATACCATCATGAAGAGCACTTTAAAAAAAAAAAAAAAACATTATTTTCAGCACTGAAGTCTTTGAATAACCTTCAATTGACGCATGCATTTCGCTGCTTCTATCGTCACACGAACGAGATTGGAAGGCATACTGGGTGATACAAGTTACACTGAAGGTTGTGATATAAACAAGTTTAACACTCTTACTAATATACGCCACACTGTGAACCCACACCAAACAAGAATGATGAACACATTTCGGGAGAACATCGGCTCTGTAACACATTATAAACGCAACATAACATCTACACAGAATGCAATGCATCCATGACTCTTACTGCCTATATTATACACCCCGCTAGCACCAAACCCCGCCCACCTCAACCGACGCACGGAAGACAGAGTCTGGTGTGGATGAAATTGACTGGCCTGCACAGAGTCCTGACCTGAACTTGATATAACACCTTTGGGATGAATTACGACGGAGACTGAGAGCTGGGCCTTCTTGACCAACATCAGTGTGTGATGTCACCAATGCGCTTTTGGAAGGATGATGGAAAATTCCTATAAACACACTCCGCAACCTAGTGGACAGCGTTCCCAGAAGAGTTGAAGCTGTAATAGCTGCAAAAGGTGGATCGACATCATATTGAACCCTATGGGTTAGGAATGGGAGGGCACTTCAAGTTCATATGTGAGTCAAGGCAGGTGGCCAAATACGTTTGGCAATATACCGTATATCCTATCCTAACAAACAAGGCATGGCTAGAGTGTCCGCCCTGAGATTGGTAGTTTGTGAGTTCAAACTAGGGCTGGGTGATATATCGAATATACTCGAAATATCACGGGTTTGTCTCTGTGCGATATAGAAAATGACTTATGTCGGGATATTCGAGTATATGTTCTGACGCAGTTGCATTACACTGCATGTGTTTCTCACTTTCTCTTGTCTCTGCTTCTCACAGAGACGTAAAACAAGCGCACCTTCTTACATACGTCACACGCCCTTGCCTAGCAGAGGTTGCGACATGGGTAACGTTAGCAGTGGCAGGTGCTAACGGAGTGGTGCGAGTGGTTATACGAGAGAAAGGTGTGAATCTGGTAAGAAATAAAGTAAAAATTAATTCCCAAGAAAAACAGCACGGGGTCTATCGTCTGGTGGCGGTTTGGCTTCATGTTTTACAAGCATGCGGCAAAAGCGTTTCTACAAAAAGTAGCAGCACTGCTAATTTGTAGCATCATTTGAAAAGTTACCCGCTAGAGAACGAGGAGTGCTTGAAACTCCGCATGTCAACATCTCCGTTCGGTGCCATACCCACAAAATAAACATTTCCACATCAACACTGTATGAAAAAAATAGTCAACCACAGAAGGAGATAACGTCTGTAGTAACCTACCACATAGCGAAGAACATATACTATTTGACCTCCTATTATGCAGCTCATTTATATTTGACACCTATTTGAATATCTTATGTGACATCATGCACAAAAGTGCACTTTATGTGTATGTTCACAGACAAAAGTTCACCACACCTAGTGTGTGTGTGTGTGTGTGACTATCAGTGGTACTTTAACTTTAAAGACTATTTTATTATTTATAACCACATACAGATCTATCAATATTTCCTGAAACTTTTGAATTCAAGACCCTGGTTTTCTATACACACTACTTATGGCATTTCTTGATTTTAAAATCTCAATCCCCACTGTAACACAATACATGGTTTTGTCCAAAATTAAACATTTACTAATTGATTGGCAACACTAAAATGGCCCTAGTGTGTGAATGTTGTATGTGTTGGCCATGTGAAGAGGTGGCGACTTGACCAGGGTGTGCAATGCCTTCCGCCCGAATGCAAATGAGATAGGCTCCAGCACCCCCCGCGACTCCAAAAGGGACTAGCGGATGAAAATGGATGGATGGATCATTGTAGTGGTGTTCTGTACAAAAAGTGCACTTTAATTTAGCGTTGTTCTGATAAGTCATTTTAGTGACATCATGCACAAAAGTGCACTCATAGCTTGTTTTGAAACGTCTCTGACAATCTTGCACTTTCTGTTTTGGAATTTAGATGAATGTTTGTGCCACTGCT
The DNA here is from genome assembly GCF_033978795.1 of Nerophis ophidion. Taxonomy (NCBI): domain Eukaryota; kingdom Metazoa; phylum Chordata; class Actinopteri; order Syngnathiformes; family Syngnathidae; genus Nerophis; species Nerophis ophidion. Next base: position 34,842,538 of record NC_084627.1, read on the forward strand.
TAATAACTGTTTCATAAATACAGTTTTTTTAAATTGACTTAGTTGTGATTTCCCTCTCTGCATGAAAGTTTAAAATGAGCATATATTAATGCAGTATGAACAAGAATGGTTTAATGTAGACACTTCCAAAGACATGCACCTGGGGATAGGTTGATTGGCAACACTAAATTGGCCCTAATGTGTGAATGTGAGTGTGAATGTTGTCTGTCTATGTGTGTTGGCCCTGCGATGAGGTGGCGACTTGTCCAGGGTGTACCCTGCCTTCCGCCCGATTGTAGCTGAGATAGGTGCCAGCGCCCCCCGCGACCCCGAAAGGGAAAAAGCGGTAGAAAATGGATGGATGGATGGACATAGAATCATCCTACTTTTGAATGACTGATACTTTTATTAGTAGATTGCACAGTTCAGTACATATTCCCTACAATTAACCACTAAATGGTAACACCCAAATAAGTTTTTCAACTTGTTTAAGTCGGGGTCCACGTTAATCAATTCATGGTAGTGATTATATGCATCAAGTTTTCATTCAAGGCTAAGGCAAAATATCGATATATATATCGTGTAACGTGACATGGCCCTAAAAATATCGAGATTTTAATAAAAGGCCATATCGCCCAGCCCTAGTTCAAACCCCAGCCGAGTCATACCAAAGGCTATAAAAATAGGACCCATTACCTCCCTCCTTGACACTCAGCATCAATAAATCGCCAAAATGGTTCCCGGGCGTGGCCACCGCTGCTGCTCACTGCTCCCCTCACACCCCAGAGGATGATCATGGGTGATGGGATCGAAGGTCACGGTCATTCAATGTTGGTTTCCGGCCATGCCGCTTACGTGGAGTGATTTCTCCGGATTCTATGAAACTTTTGATATTATGGACCGTAGATGTTGAAATCCCAAAATGTCTTGCAATTGCACTTTGAGAAACGTTGTTCTTAAACTGTTTGACTATTTGCTCACGCAGTTGTGGACAAAGAGGTGTACCTCGCCCCATCCTTTCTTGTGAAAGACTGAGCATTTTTTGGGAAGCTGTTTTTATACCCAATCATGGCAACCACCTGTTCCCAATTAGCCTGCACACCTGTGGGATGTTCCAAATAAGTGTTTGATAAGTATACCTCAACTTTATCAGTATTTATTGCGACCTTTCCCAATTTTTTGTCACGTGTTGCTGGCAACAAAAAAAAAATGTTTATCAGTTTGAACATCAAATATGTTGTCTTTGTAGCATATTCAACTGAATACGGATTGAAAATGATTTGCAAATCATTGTATTCCGTTTATATTTACTTCTAACGCAATTTCCCAACTCATATGGAAACGGGGTTTGTAAAAGGCGACCTGTTGGTTGTTTTGAAAAACAAAACAAAAAAAATAACTACCATATTTCCCTGAATTGCCGCAAGGCATATAGTATGCGCCTGCCTTGAATTAGCGCATAATTAGTATTACTGTTGTAAGCATTTCACCAATCTCGCGCACTTTGCAAATTATACGTTATTTTCATTGTGCGCAGGGCTTTTTGCATATCGCAAGACGAGATTTAAGAAAAGATTTTGTGGATGGCTTAGTCAGTAACCCTACATTATTATATTTTATAAATAGTAAACCAAGTTGTGGTAGTAGTTTAGTCAGTTGTTTAGTCGTGGATGTACACTGTGTAGTGGTTAGGGCTAGGGTTGGACTGATTTGAGGGCAATACTCAGTTGTATGGTCCCGACTACAAATGAATAGATTTACACAAGTATTTAATAAAGTATTTTGACACCAAAAACATGTATTTGTGCCCTTTGATTTGCAAAATGTGCACCACACATTATTCAAATATATAGCTGCAGGCAATTTGCAAAAAGATTGCGCCTGGTCAAACTCGTGACGTCACGAGTGACACTTCCCCTGTCATCATTTTCAGAATGGAGGGGGGCTGATTTCAATACCGGTGATTTGAAATCGCATAAAGGGAAGAAGATTAAGAGCTATTCAATAGGACTTAAGGTCCAAGATTACATCACACTCAATTTTTACTGCATGCCTTTGGTAAGTGGCGGAGTGAGAAGGGGTTTTAAAATAATTAGCGCATGCTTACTTTTACCGCAGGCCTTTGGTAAGCGCAGGAGTGAGAAGAGGTTTTAAATTAAGGACATACGGTATTTTGATTACCTTTTCGGAATATTTAAGTTCACCATTTTCAATAGCTATATGAATATACATCGTGGGAGTACTTGGTGGTAAAGGAAGGTGAGGGTGTTCCATCACAATGTGACGGTGAACTTGTTCAGCTGCAGCAGCGCACGCTGAATAAAAGCTCGTAACTTTTGATAACGTAAAACAGTCTCGCCATAGCTGAGATACTAGCCAAGGAAAGTATCATATTTACCTTTTAATGAGAGAACATGAAGCTAAACGCGCCTATAAACGTAAAAAGACTGGACACAATAAATATAAACAAAAAATAATTAAACGCTATGCCAAACAAGGTGCGGATATGTCTCTATTTTAGCGTTAGTTTCTAACGAACCGAAAACCATGACTTTCACAGACGGCGAAAGCTGTGACATTATCATCTTTATCTTCATTAATATTATTTATGACCCTTTTTTGAAAATAAATTGATCTTATTTCTCTTACCATTTTTATGCTTGAATCTTCTCGACGTTTCCTGGCGCTCTTCTTCTTGTTCTAAACGTTTGCTGCTAAAAAAGTATGCGAGTATCTACTGCCCCCTGTTGGATGACATCGTGCAATTACTGTTAATGACGGACACCTCTGTTGATGTTTTTTTTTTTTTTTATCCCTCCCCAATCTCTGTATCTTGCGTTCTCTTTCCATCCATCTACCATGAATTGATTAACGTGGACCCCGACTTGAACAAGTTGAAAAACTTGTTCGGGTCTTACCATTTAGTGGTCAATTGTACGGAATATGTACTGTACTGTGCGATCTACTAATAAAAGTTTCAACCAATCAATCAATGGCCCTTTACTAACATTGCTGGGTTTTTTTTATATTAATATTTTCAAACATATTTGATGTTACATTTAGCTTTCATGATTAAAGTAGTAAATTAAGGATTAAAGTAGTATATTCAAGATCAGACAAGCATAACAGAGAGACAGAACAGGATCGCTGACGGGTCTGCCAACTTCCGGCGCCCCTTACAAAAAAGGTGAGATACAGGTAAAAAAGGAGGGGGGGGGGGAATCCATCCATCTTCTTCCGCTTATCCGAGGTCGGGTCGCGGGGGCAGCAGCCTAAGCCGGGAAGCTCAGACTTTTCTCTCCCCAGCCATTTCGTCCAGCTCTTCCCGGGGGATCCCGAGGCATTCCCAGGCATAGTCTTCCCAACGTGTCCTGGGTCTTCCCCGTGGCCTCCTACCGGTTGGACGTGCCCTAAACACCTCCCTCGGGAGGCGTTCGGGTGGCATCCTGACCAGATACCCAAATCACCTCATCTGGCTCCTCTCGATGTGGAGGAGCAGCGGCTTTACTTTGAGCTCCTCCCGGATGACAGAGCTTCTCACCCTATCTCTAAGGGAGAGCCCCGCCACCCGGCGGAGGAAACTCATTTCGGCCCCTTGTACCCGTGATTTTGTCCTTTCGGTCATGTCCCACAGGTGAGGAGGGGAACGTAGAGCGACCGGTAAATTGAGAGCTTTGCCTTCCGGCTCAGCTCCTTCTTCATCCTGGTCGTGGGGGAAAAAATAACAGATTCAAATAAAACAAAATAAAAAAATCGGTCTAAGCCTGGGTCTCTGGAGAGGGGGTCCAGACTGAGGCCAAGGGGGAAAAAAACAAAAACAAACAACTCATAGCCATAGTACACATCCCTCTTACATGTGTGTAAGAGGGAAACATCAAAGAAAACAAATTACATGAAAGACATTAAAGCAGCAGAGCTGATACAACCAGACACTTCTACATACAGCTATGAATAAAAAGTAAAAGAAAAATATACACTGTGGTGGCCGTCTGCTGGGGTGGAGAGAGCATGGCCAGAGACAGGAGCTGACCAAACAAAGCAACCAAGAGATCTTGGCAGCCAACCAACTCTCGGCCAGTGTCCAAACCGCATGGATGAGCGAGGATACGTCCAAGAAGACTGAGGTGTCCGATACCTGCTCATTCAGCCGAGACACCGTGAAGCTTGTCCGTCCCGACACTCAGTGCCAGCTCCGTGGTCCTGTCTCTTCATCCACATCTACTCCAGTCTCTCCAAACTGACTCTGGTGAACAGCAGAGACCCAGCAGCTGGTCTCCATGGCCAAAAGGCTCCCGGGAGGCAGATCCAGAAGTCCACAAAAAGCACAGCAGAGGTCAAGAAAGTGCCACCCCTTGTCACACAGTCCCAAAGGGTCCCGGACCAAAAGGCAAAAAAATAAAAAAATAAATAAATTATTAAAAAAAAAAAAAAAAAAAAAATATATATATATATATATATATATATATATATATATATATATATATATATGTATATATATATATATATATGTATATATATATATGTATATGTATATATATATATGTATATGTATATATATATATGTATATATATATATATATATGTATATATATATATATATATATATATATATATATATATATATATATGTATATGTATATATATATATATATATATATATATAACACATGAAAACAAGAGGGAAACACAAAAGAATGACACAAGAGCACAGAGCTCCTGCCAACAGCAGCCACTACAGCGGCGCCGTCTTGGAGAAAAAAATATATATACAGTATATGCGGTCCTCTCCAAGGTTTCTCATAGTCATCATTGTCACTGTCACCGACGTCCCACTGGGGTGAGTTTTCCTTGCCCTTATGTGGGCTCTACTGAGGGTGTCATTGTGGTTTGTGTTCTGGTTTGTGCAGCCCTTTGAGACACGAGTGATTTAGGGCTATATAAATAAAAATTAATTGATTGATTGATATTCCTTATTTCAAAATACCGTAACTTTGCATATTTGTTACCTCAAATTTACTTTGAATCTGAGCAAAATACATATTAATTCAAAATAATAGAAAAAGTGTTTTTCGCAGTTTATTATCACTTCTGCAAATGTAGCAAATACCTCCTATCAGTGCTTCCGTAGCTACTTAGTATATTTTCCTAGCTTGTTTTATATGAAATTATTTAGGAGTTCAGTATCGAAATTAATTAATGAACCAACTAACACATTATAACTGATAAGTGGTATAAAACAAAACAAAAATTGAGCTTTTGGAAATGAGCTAAGTCGTTACAATGTACAAAACCCCAAACCAGTTAAGTGGGCACGTTGTATAATAAGTAAATAAAAACAGAGTACAATGATTTGCAAATCATTTTCAACTTATATTCAATTGAACAGACTGCAAAGAAAAGATATTTAATGTTCAAACTTAGAAACTTCTTGTTTTTCCCTAATAATCATTAACTTAGAATTTACCACCGGGTGTGAGTTTTCCTTGCCCTTATGTGGGCCTACTGAGGATGTCGTAGTGGTTTGTGTTGTGGATTGTGCAGCCCTTTGAGACACTAGTGATTTAGGGCTATATAAATGAACATTGATTGATTGATTGATTGAACGGCAGCAACACATTGCAAAAAAGTTGGCACAGGGGCATTTTTACCACTGTGTTACATGGCCTTTCCTTTTAACAACACTCAGTAAACCTTTGTTGTATCCAGCGTTTCCCTCCACCCACATTTAATGCCAAACAAACACATACCAATCGACAGATTCAAGTTGCAACAGTGGTCAAAAGATGCAAAAGTCCCTCATTTGTTCTGTTCTGTCGTAGCATTGCTACCGACGATAGCGATGCTACGACAGAGATGTGTGGATATCCTGCGTCACTCACAGCAGATGCATTTCCAACGATAAAGTCAACGAAATCACAAAGGTGAGTTTTGTTGATGTCATTGACTTATGTGCTAATCAGACATATTTGGTCATGGCATGACTGCAAGCTAATCGATGCTAACATGCTATTTAGGCTAGCTGTTAGCATCATTATGCCTCATTTGTAGCTATATTTGCATCCAGCCTTTCCCTCCAACCACATTTAATGCCAAACAAACACATACCAATCGACGGATTCAAGTTGTACCAGTGGTCAAAAGATGCAATCGTTGGTTAGAAGGCGATTGCCGAATTTGTCCTCGTTGCTGCTGTCTGTCGTGATATGGCTCAATAGCTTCAGTTTCTTCTTCAATTTTGTTTTTGCTATCTGCCTCCAAGCTCCAACCATCCGTTTCAATACATGTGTAATCTGTTGAATCGCTTAAACCGCTGAAATCCGAGTCTGAATCCGAGCTAATGTCGCTATATCTCTCTGTTCTATCCGCCATGTTTGTTTGTATTGGCATCACACAGTGACGTCACAGGAAAATGGACGGGTGGATATAGCAATGGTGAAAATCAGGCACTTTGAAGCCGTTTTTCGGGATATTGCGTGACGGGTAAAATTTTGAAAAAAAACTTCGAAAAATAAAATAAGCCACTGGAAACTGATTTTTATCGGTTTTAACCCTTCTGAAATTGTGATAATGTTCCCCTTTAAGCTTTTCAGGTGGAATTCTTTCCCATTCTTCCTTGATGTACAGCTTAAGTTGTTCAACGGTCCGGGGTCTCCGTTGTGGTACTTTAGGCTTCATATTGCGCCACACATTTTCAATGGGAGATGTATCACAACTGTCTATCACTCTATGTCCCCGTTCACTGACAGTGCACGGTCGGCTGCATTGTTGATTCTCAAGGCCTCTGACAGATTTGATACAGCATGGCAACATAAGCTAGATGAATCCTGATGGGATACAAACTAAAACTAAAAACAACCGCACTGGAAGGAGCATAATATGACATGAAGAGAATATGAATACTTTTAGATATATACGGAAAGTAAATAAAAATATAATTTTAGCGTTAATTATATACATGATTTTGGGTTATGTTAGGCCAGCAGAGAAGGCCTTGCTGGCCCAGACGGCACACCACTGTATGAAAGTTACATTGTCTCTCATTTTTAACCCTTACTTAAAGGGGAACATTATCACAATTTCAGAAGGGTTAAAACCAATAAAAATCAGTTCCCTGTGGCTTATTTTATTTTTCGAAGTTCTTTTCAAAATTTTACTCATCCCGGAATATCCCGAAAAAAGGCTTTAAAGTGCCTGATTTTCGCTATCTGTTAAGCCACCGTCCATTTTACTGTGACGTCATCCAGTTATGCCAATACAAACAAATGGCGGATAGCACAGCAAGATATAGCGACATTAGCTCGGAATCAGACCCGGATTTCAGCAGCTTAAGCGATTCAACAGATTATGCATGTATTGAAACGGATGGTTGGAGCATGGAGGCAGATAGCAAAAACGAAATTGAAGAAGAAACTGAAGCTATTGAGCGAATAGCTATTGACGCTATTCGGCCATGTCTGCCTTAGCATCGCCGGTAAAATTTGTAGACCAAACGATTGGAAGTTTCGCATCTTGTAACACTGGATCAACTTAAATCCATCGATTGGTAAGTGTTTGTTTGGCATTAAATGTGAGTAGAAGGAAACGCTGGATGCAAATATAGCTACAAATGTACATACAGCTGGCCTAAATAGCATGTTAGCATTGATTAGCTGGCAGTCAAGCCGCGACCAAATATGTCTGATTAGCACATAAGTCAACAACATCAACAAAACTCACCTTTTTTATTATGTTGACTTTATCGTTGGAAATGCATCTGCAGGTTATCCATACATCTCTGTGCCATGTCTGCCTTAGCATCGCCGGTAAAATGTGCAGACACTCCGGCACATTCAATGGGGGTCTGGCGGCAGATTTCTTTGACTTTATCGTTGGAAATGCATCTGCTTTGAGTGTCGCAGGATATCCCCACAGTCTTGCCATCTCTGTAGTAGCATAGCTTTCGTCGGTAAAGTGTGCGGAACAAACGACTGACCATTTCGTCTGCTTTCCCCACACTCTTGTATTTTTAACAATTTACGTCCAATCTCTTGCCACTTTCGCATCTTTGGGCAAGTCGTGCAACTTGAATCCCTCCCTGTTAGTGTTGTTACACCCTCCGAAAACACACCGACGAGGCATGATGTCTCCAAGGTACGTAAAACAGTTGAAAAAACGTAAAATAACAGAACTGAGACCTGGTGTTTGTAATGTGTTTGAGAAAATGGCGGCTTTATTACCTAGGTGACGTCACGTTCTGACGTCATCGCTCCGAGAGCTATAAATAGAAAGGCGTTTCATTCGCCAATATTCACCTATTTAGAGTTCGGAAATCGGTTAAAAAAATATATGGTCTTTTTTCTGCAAAATCAAGGTATTTATTGACGCTTACATAGGTCTGGTGATAATGTTCCCCTTTAATAACAGAACAGGAATCATTTACTTTCTAGTTGGCAACACTAAATGGTCCCTTGTGTGTAAATGTGGGTGTGAATGTTGTCTGTCCATCTGTGTTGCCCCTGTGATGAGGTGGCGACTTGTCCAGGGTTTACCCCGCCTTCCGCGCGAATGTAGCTGAGATAGGCTCCAGCGACCCCTAAGGGAATAAATGGTACAAAATGGATGGATGGATGGTGTTTGTTTCATTTCATGCAGCGACAGACGCGCGAGTATGCACATAATAACACGTCAGGGCAACTAAAAGATGTCAAAATGTGACCTGGGATCCGTGTAAGTGTGGAGGAGAGTGAACCCCCAGAAAGCAGCAGGAACTGATGACATTCCGGGCAAAGTGCTTAAGGGATGTGCAGACCAGCTGGCTGGGGTTCTCACAGACATCTTCAACATCTCGCTAACCCAGGCTGTGGTACCATCATGCTTTAAAGGCCTACTGAAATTAAATGTTCTCATTTAAACGGGTATAGCAGGTTCTATGTGTCATACTTGATCATTTCGCGATATTGCCATATTTTTGCTGAAAGGATTTAGTAGAGAACATCGACGATAAAGTTCGCAACTTTTGGTCGCTAATAAAAAAGCCTTGCCTTTACTGGAAGTAGCAGACAATGTGCGCGTGACGTCACTGGTTGTAGAGCTCCTCACATTGTTTACAGTCATGGCCACCAGCAGCTAGAGCGATTCGGACCGAGAAAGCGACAATTTCCCCATTAATTTGAGCGAGGATGAAAGATTCGTGGATGAGGATTGTGAGAGTGAAGGACTAGAAGAAAAAAAAAAGACGAGGGCAATGGGAGCGATTCAGATATTAGACAAATTTACTAGGATAATTCTGGAAAATCCCTTATCTGCTTATTGTGTTACTAGTGTTTTAGTGAGATTATAAAGTCATACATGAAAGTCGGAGGGGTGTGGTGACCGCCAGTGTCTCTGAGGGAAGCCATGGAGGAGCCAAGAAAGTCGCAGCTGCCTCTTTGACAGCTGCAGGAGGAACGATACTTGCTCCGCTCATGTTTACGGTAAGAGCAGACTTATTACCACAATTTTCTCACCGAAACCTGCCGGTTGACATGTGGTAGAGAACCATGTTCGCTTGACCGCTCTGTTCCATATTAAAGCTTCACAACAAACAAAGAAACACTGGCTGTGTTTGTGTTGCTACAGCTGGCTGAAATCCACCGCTTTCCACCAACAGCATTCTTATTTGTAGTCTCCATTATTAATTGAACAAATTGCAAGAGATTCAGCAACACAGATGTCCAGAATACTGTGTAATTATGCGATAAAAACAGACTACTTTTAGCCGTGATCGGTGCTGGGAGAACATGTCCGCTACCAACGGTAACGTCATGCGCACGCGTCATCATACTGCGACGTTTTCAAAAGGATACCTCGCGGGAAATTTAAAATTGGAATTTAGTAAAATCAAAAGGCCGTATTGGCATGTGTTGCAATGTTAATATTTCATCATTGATATATAAACTATCAGACTGCGTGGTTCGGTACTAGGGGGTTTCAGTAGGCCTCTAAAGGCCTACTGAAATGCCATTTTCTTATTTAAACGGGGATAGCAGGTCCATTCTATGTGTCATACTTGATCATTTCGCGATATTGCCATATTTTTTCTGAAAGGATTTAGTAGAGAATATCCACGATAAAGTTTGCAACTTTCGGTGCTAAGAGAAAAGCCCTGCCTCTACCGGAAGTCGCAGATGATGACGTCACATGTTTGATGGCTCCTCACATATTCACATTATTTTTAATGGGAGCCTGCAACAAACACTGCTATTCGGACCGAGAAAACAACAATTTCCCCATCAATTTGAGCGAGGATGAAAGATTCGTGTTTGAGGATATTGATAGCGACGGACTAGAAAAAAAAAAAAGATAAAACAAAAAAAAAAACGCGATTGCATTGGGACGGATTCCGATGTTTTTAGAGAAATTTACTAGGATAATTCTGGGAAATCCCTTATCTTTCTATTGTGTTGCTAGTGTTTTAGTGAGTTAAATAGTACCTGATAGTCAGAAGGGTGTGTCCACGGGTGTCTTGACGCGCAGTGTCTCAGGGGAGTCGACGGAAGCTGCATGGACGGCACAAGCTCAGCTTTTCTCCGGTAAGAACTGACTTTTTAACGGTGTTAATTTTGACAGCAAAATTTGATTTAGTTTAAGTCATAGTCTTTTGACTAAAATGTAATTTAGTTTTAGTCATAATTTAGTTGTTTAAATTGATTTAGTTTTAGTTGATGAAATATCATAAGATCGTAGTCGACAAAAATTACAGTAGATTTAATCGACTAAAGGGTAATATGTAAACTTTCCCTTCAATTTCTGAAAGTCAAAGCAACACAGCGGAAAAATCACAGATACAAGTCGTATTTTGATGAAAATCATGTCTCAAATTTAGTATTTCACGAGTAAGCCGTGTAATAAACGGGATAAAGTCGAGTGAGTTGTAGAAAATGCTTACCTGTGTGTGGATTTCGGGGTGATTCGACTGTAAATGTCACTCCAAGTTTGTTGTGTTTTTCCCCGTAATCCTCGCGCTGCATTTCAATCAATCAATGTTTATTTATATAGCCCCAAATCACAAATGTCTCAAAGGACTGCACAAATCATTACGACTACAACATCCTCGGAAGAACCCACAAAAGGGCAAGGAAAACTCACACCCAGTGGGCAGGGAGAATTCACATCCAGTGGGACGCCAGTGACAATGCTGACTATGAGAAACCTTGGAGAGGACCTCAGATGTGGGCAACCCCCCCCCCCCCCCCCCCCCCACCTCTAGGGGACCGAAAGCAATGGATGTCGAGCGGGTCCAACATGATACTGTGAAAGTTCAATCCATAGTGGCTCCAACACAGCCGCGAGAGTTCAGTTCAAGCGGATCCAAGACAGCAGCGAGAGTCCCGTCCACAGGAGACCATCTCAAGCGGAGGCGGGTCAGCAGCGTAGAGATGTCCCCAATCGATACAGGCGAGCGGTCCATCCTGGGTCCCGACGAGCGGTCCATCATGGGTCTCGACTCTGGACAGCCAGTACTTCATCCATGGTTATCGGACCGGACCCCCTCCACAAGGGAGGGGGGGACAGGAGAAAGAAAAGAAGCGGCAGATCAACTGGTCTAAAAAGGAGGTCTATTTAAAGGCTAGACTATACAGATGAGTTTTAAGGTGAGACTTAAATGCTTCTACTGAGGTAGCATCTCGAACTGTTACTGGGAGGGCATTCCAGGGTACTGGAGCCCGAACGGAAAACACTCTATAGCCCGCAGACTTTTTTTGGGCTCTAGGAATCACTAATAAGCCGGAGTCTTTTGAACGCAGATTTCTTGCCGGGACATATGGTACAATACAATCGGCAAGATAGGCTGGAGCTAGACCGTGTAGTATTTTATACGTAAGTAGTAAAACCTTAAAGTCACATCTTAAGTGCACAGGAAGCCAGTGCAGGTGAGCCAGTACAGGCGTAATATGATCAAACTTTCTTGTTCTTGTCAAAAGTCTAGCAGCCGCATTTTGTACCAACTGTAATCTTTTAATGCTAGACATGGGGAGACCCGAAAATAATACGTTACAGTAATCGAGACAAGACGTAACAAACGCATGGATAATGATCTCGGCGTCTTTAGTGGACAAAATGGAGCGAATTTTAGCGATATTACGGAGATGAAAGAAGGCCGTTTTAGTAACGCTTTTAATGTGTGACTCAAAGGAGAGAGTTGGGTCGAAAATAATACCCAGATTTTTTACCGAGTCACCTTGTTTTATTATTTGGTTGTCAAATGTTAAAGTTGTATTATTAAATAGAGGTCGGTGTCTAGCAGGACCGATAATCAGCATTTCCGTTTTTTTGGCGTTAAGTTGCAAAAAGTTAGCGGACATCCATTGTTTAATTTCATTAAGACACGCCTCCAGCTGACTACAGTCCGGCGTGTTGGTCAGCTTTAGGGGCATGTAGAGTTGGGTGTCATCAGCATAACAGTGAAAGCTAATACCGTATTTGCGTATGACGTCACCTAGCGGCAGCATGTAGATGCTGAAGAGTACAGGGCCAAGGACCGAACCCTGGGGAACTCCACACATTACCTTAACATAGTCCGAGGTCACACTGTTATGGGAGACACACTGCATCCTATCAGTAAGATAAGAGTTAAACCAAGACAGGGCTGAGTCTGACATACCAATTCGTGTTTTGATACGCTCTACTCTTCTTACACTGTGTCTTGTTATCTTTGACGTCAAATATAAAATTTCCCCATATGTCCTCTCTCCTCTTCCTTCCCGGCGTTGACATGTTGTCTTCTCCATTCAGTCTCAAACGCAAACTACGTTTACGTAACTTCCTTACCACGTCGCTCTGATTGGTTCTCTTCCCAACTCTTCCCGCTTCTTCCTAACGAAATGAGTTCCGATTGGATCGCGTCTCTGGCAGACATTTTCGTCTCGTTTTTATTCGTTGACGAATATGTCAATACACCTGGTCATCGTCATAGTCCACGTAAATTATTTTTTAATTAGTTATTGTCTCGTTTTAGTCAGAAAAAAAAAGCTCGTTGACGATAACTATGACAAAAAATTTTCATCAACAAAATTAACACTGCTTTTTAACCACAATTTTTTCACCGAAACGTACTGGTTGACATTTGGTCGGGATCCATGTTCTCTTGACCGCGCTCTGATCCATAGGAAAGTTTCACCTCCAGGAATTTTAAACAAGGAATCACCGTGTCTTTGTGTGGCTAAAGGCTAAAGCTTCCCAACTCCATCTCTCTACTTTGACTTCTCCAATATTAATTGAACAAATAGCAAAAGATTCAGCAACACAGAACCTCCAAAATACTGTGTAATTATGCCGTTAAAGCAGACGACTTTTAGCTGTGTGTGTGCACAGCGCTCATACTTCCTAACAGCCCGTGACGTTTTGCGTGCACGTCATCATTACAAGACGTTTTCAAGACGAAACTCCCGGGAAATTTAAAATTGTAATTTAGTAAACTAAAAAGGCCGTATTGGCATGTGTTGCAATGTTAATATTTCATCATTGATATATAAACTATCAGACTGCGTGGTCGGTAGTAGTGGGTTTCAGTAGGCCTTTAAGACTTGCCACAATAATTCCAGTGCCTAAAAAACCCACAATCTCCTCCCTCAATGATTATCGCCCCGTGGCACTCACCCCCATCATAATAAAGGGTTCGAGAGCCTGGTAAAGGAATACATTGTCTCCCCCCCCTCCCCCCCACACACACACACACATTCGACCCATACCAGTTGACTTATTGCCCAAAACGCTCTACAGAGGACGCCATCTCCTCTGCACTCCACCTGAGCTTGGAACATCTCTCCCGTCCAAAGAGAAAACCTAGTAACTCACTTCTAGCTGATTTTGAGAAAACAAAGGAAAACCAATCCATCTTGATGCTGTCTTAAAAAGATCTACAAAGTCATCAAACGTATAGAAGTTTTCTTGAGCTTTCATTTTCTTGCCGATTGAGCCATGGATTGAATCTGCTCTCATGAACGTGTGCCCTTTCTCCAGATATTTGATCACAATCTCGGGTGGGCCCCATTCTGCGTTTGCACATTGGGCAAGAGCCGTGTACAGCGTCCAGTTTTTATTTTGACCTACACAGTTATCTGCCCAAAAGAGTATGCAAGGCAAAGAATCAAGAACAATACATTTAATGAAGGTGCTTGCAACGTCCTGAGCCAATTTTCCAAATATCCCCTCGTGCCATAATATCACATAATCAGGTTGATCGTCGGCCCCCATTGGTGCAAATGTCTCATTAAAGACAATAAGGCGACTGACAAAGAAGCTCCGATTGGTCCCTTGAGATACTAGGGTTTTCTGTTGTATCTACGCGGTTATCTGGTAGTTGCTAGGTCCTGCCATGCGCGTAACAGCTTACTTACGGAACAAATTACAACATCGCATACACTAATGTAAAGCATATCACCTAGGTACTCCAAAATTATTATCAGCTCATTTTTGACCAAAATTGAGTTACTGGGTTTTGCCTTTGGACGGGAGATCCGGACGGAACGGACACACGCGTGCGGATGTTGTTTCTGGACTGCAGTTAGGCATTCAACACCATCATCCCGCAGCACTTGGCCAGCAAACTGGCCCCCCTTGGATTCAGTACCCCCCTATGCAACTGGCTGCTTGACTTCCTCACAGACAGACCCCAGTCTGTGAGAGTGGGCAACAACACCTCCAGTGCCTCCTCCCTGAGCACCGGCTCCCGCCAGGGCTGCGTCCTGAGTCCACTGCTGTTCACATTGATGACCCATGACTTCTGCGCCAGGTCCACTACCAACCACATTGTGAAGTATGCGGACGACACGACAGTAGTGGGCCTCATCCGTGACAACAACCACTACATGGACTACAGGGAAGAGGTGAAATATCTGGTTGACTGGTGCAGAACCAACAACCTGGTCCTGAACGTGGACAAGACCAAGGAGATCATCGACGACTTCAGGAAGCACCAGTCCAGCCACGCTCCACTCTTCATCAACGGCACAGCGGTGGCGATGGTAAGCAGCACCAAGTTCTTTGGGGTGCAGATAACTGACAATATAACCTGGTCTCTACACACCGGGGCTCTTGTAAAAAGAGCTCATCAGCGCATGCACTTTTTGCGTCTGTTGAAAAGAGCACAGCTCCCTCCCCCCATTCTCACCACATTCTACAGAGGCACTATTGAGCAGTGTTTTTCAACCACTGTGCCGTGACATACAGTCCGGTGTGCCGTGGGAGATTACCTAATTTCACATATTTGTGATGAAACATTTTTTTGCAAACCAGTAATTATAGTCTCCGAATTATGTGTTGTTGTTTTTGAGTGTTGGTGCTGTCTATCATCCATCCATTTTCTACCGCTTATTCCCTTTTGGGGTCGCTGGCGCCTATCTCAGCTACAATCGGGCGGAAGGCGGGGTACACCCTGGACAAGTCGCCACCTTATTACAGGGCCAACACAGATAGACAGACAACATTCACACTCACATTCACACACTAGGGACCATTTAGTGTTGCCAATCAACCTATCCCCAGGTGCATGTCTTTGGAAGTGGGAGGAAGCCAGAGTACCCGGAGGGAACCCACGCAGTCACGGGGAGAACATGCAAACTCCACACAGAAAGATCCCGATTTGAACCCAGGACTGCAGGAACTTCGTATTGTGAGGCAGACGCACTAACCCCTCTTCCACCGTGAAGCCCTGGTGCTGTCTAGAGCCATGTAATACTCTTCCATATCAGTAGGTAGCAGGCAGCAGCTAATTGCTTTGTAAATGCAGATAAAAAGGTGTCTTATGCTTAAACCAAAAACGAACAAAAGGTGAGTGCCCTTAAGAAAAGGCTTTGCAGCTTAGGGTGTCGTGATCCACGCCTTGGATCATGGCATATTCTGGTTTTGGTTCTGTTTGTTATCAAATTCTGTCTAGTATTTGTCTTCTGTTGCGTTGTCATAGTTACCCATTTAGTGTCACCTGTCCCTCCTTTGATCACATGCACCTGCCCTTGATTAGTTATCTCCCTATTTAAGACCGCCTTTGTTTGACATTCTTTCTTGGACTCTTGTTTGCTTCACGCTACAGTTGACGTCGCTCTTTCCAGCCTTGTGGTAACTACCTTCGTGTACATTAGCTTCCATGCTATTTCAGTTGTTTGTCCCTAGCTCATGCTAGCGCTTTCTGTTTTGTTTGTTAGTGCCTTCGAGCAAGTGCTTTTGGTTCTTAATCTGTTTTAGTTGGTATAAATAAATCATTGTTCCTACCTCACGCTGTGTCCATCTTTGCTGCACCCACGAGAGAACAACTCGTCACCACAATGCCACCGAGACGTCACATATAGGGAAGTCTATGCAGAACGAAACTAAAACTGAACTGGCTGCAAAGTAAACAAAAAAAGGATGCTGGACGAAAGCAAAAACTTACTGTGGAGCAAAGACGGCGTCCACGATGTAAATCCGAACATGACATGACAATCAACAATGTCTCCACAAAGACAGATATAAACAACTGAAATATTCTTGATTGCTAAAACAAAGTAGATGCGGGAAATATTGCTCAAAGGAAGACATGAAGCTGCTACAGGAAAATACCCCAAAAATAAAAAAAAACACCAAAATAGGAGCGCTAAAACACTACGCACAAGAAAAAAGCAAAAAATTCCAAATAAGTCATGGCATGATGTGACAGTACACCTACTTTGAGACAAGAGCTATATTGATGCATGTTCGGTTATGCTTTAAGGGCCATCCATCCATCCATTTTCTACCGCTTATTCCCTTTTGGCTCGCGGGGGGCGCTGGTGCCTATCTCAGCTACAATCATATCCAACAATTGCGACAATGACTTTTAACTGTCAACTGAGTTGATGATTTCTGCTGGTGGTGTGCCTTCTGGATTGTTTCAACGCAAAAAATGTGCTTTGGCTCAAAAAAGGTTGAAAAAAACTGCTATAAAGATCCTACTGACCAACTGCATCTCTGTCTAGACTGCAGCCTGCAGTGCCTCAGACTGGAAGTCTCTCCTGAGAGTGGTGAGGACGGCGGAAAAAATAATCAGGACTCCTCTTCCTCCTATCCAGGAGATCGCAAAAAGCCGCTGCCTGACCAGGGCTCAGAAAATCTGCAGACTCCTCCCGCCCCCACCAAGGACTGTTTTCACTGCTGGACTTTAGAAAGAGGTTCCGCAGCCTCCGTAGCAGAACCTGGAGGTTCTGTAACAGCTTCTTCTCTCAGGCCGTAAGACTCTTGAACGCATCATAATAATCCCCTCAATTCCCCCCCAAAACGGATTAACTCGCTAGAATATAAAGACAATACAACATACATCCATAAACGTGGATGCATATGCAAAAGTCCAATATATTTATCTGTACAGTAATCTATTTATTTATATCTGCACCTTATTGCTTTTTTTGTCCTGCAATACCATGAGCTAATGCAGGGGTCACCAACGCGGTGCCCGCGGACAGCAGGTGGCCCGTAAGGACCAGATGAGTCGCCCGCTGGCCTGTTCTAAAAATAGCTCAAATAGCAGCACTTACCAGTGAGCTGCCTCTATTTTTTAAAATTGTATTTATTTACTAGCAAGCTGGTCTCACTTTGCTCAACATTTTTAATTCTAAGAGACAAAACTCAAATAGAATTTGAAAATCCAAGAAAATATTTTAAAGACTTGGTCTTTACTTGTTTAAATAAATTCATTTATTTTTTTTTTACTTTGCTTCTTATAACTTTCAGAAAGACAATTTTAGACAAAAAATACAACCTTACAAATGATTTTAGGATTTTTAAACACATACCTTTTAAATTCCTTCCTCCTCTGTCCTGACAATTTAAATCAATGGTAAAGTATTTTTTTTTTTTATTGTAAAGAATAATAAATACATTTGAATTTAATTCTTCATTTCAGCTTCCGTTTGTTTGACGAAGAATATTTGTGAAATATTTCTTCGAACTTATTATTACTAAGATTCAAAAAAAATATTATGGCAAATCTACAAAATCTGAAGAATCAAATTTAAATCTTATTTCAAAGTATTTTGAATTTATTTAAAAATGTTTGTTCTTGAAAATCTAGAAGAAATAATGATTTTTTTTTTTTTAGAAATATAGCTTGGTCCAATTTGTTATATATTCTAACAAAAAATGCAGATTGGATTTTAACCCATTTAAAACATGTCATCAAAATTAATCTTAATCAGGAAAAATTACTAATGATGTTCCAGAAATTATTTTTTTAATTTTTTCAAAAAGATTTGAATTAGTTAGTTTTTCCCTTTTTTTTCGGTTGAATTTTGAATTTTAAAGAGTCGAAATTGAAGATAAACTATGTTTCAAAATTTAATTTTCCTTTTTTTTCCTTTTTTCTCCTCTTTTAAACCGTTCAATTAAGTGTTTTTTTCATCATTTATTCCCTACAAAGAAACCTTCCGTAAAAGGAAAAAAAAATGTACAACGGAATGACGGACAGAAATACCCATTTTTTTCGATATATAGATGTATTTATTAAAGGTAAATTGAGCAAATTGGCTATTTCTGGCAATTTATTTAAGTGTGTATCAAACTGGTAGCCCTTTGCATTAATCAGTACCCAAGAAGTAGCTCTTGGTTTCAAAAAGGTTGGTGACCCCTGAGCTAATGCAACAAAATTTCGTTCTTATCTGTACTGTAAAGTTCAAATTTGAATGACAATAAAAAGGAAGTCTAAGTGTGGTTCTTTTATATATTTTTTCAAGTCGACAGCCATAACTTCCTGCTTCTCAAGGCTGATACCAATAACTGATGGATATTTACAATATAACTATTATTTTTCTAAATGTAGATTTGATTGTATTGTATCCGCTCCTGGGATGCGGCTGACTTTTGTCGGCGTCTTAGTCAGTGGAAACGTCCTAATTGGCGATTTGGGGTAGCTGGTGAGGTTCAATATATCAAAGCCAGTGTTTTTGTTTTCTTTCTGGCAAAGTGTCTTCTTCTGAAAATATCAACAAAGTCCTGCACAACCAACGGAGGATATGTTTGTCTACTCTGGTGGGTTTTTTTTTAAGTTATCAAATTATTGACATCATAATAATAATTCTGTTGGGTCGATAATTATCGTGCACTCCCAAGTAACCCTGATTTTAAAGATAATGTACAATTTATTGTAAATGTAAAATCTACTATATTTGAAATTGCACTCGTGTGAATGGAGATCATTTTAAATTATCCATGTTTGTGTGGAAATGTCCAGAAACCGCACGGACAATCCTCCCACTCTTAAAACTCCTTACTCTTCAAGGTCTCAAACAAACTTTCAGCCGTCCCCTAAATCAGTATAAGGCTCACTCTGATAGATAACACGTATAACATGCTCAAGGATAACATGTTTGTCTTTGATGATGGTTGCAACGGTGTGTACTGTTGGGTGTCTTTCCTCCCTTTTGAGCCTTTAATGTTCATTTTCACTTCCATAGTGATGGCTTCTCTTTTTTTTGGCACACTGCCCCCAGAAGAGCCTACTTTATGCTCGGGAGTTATAGTGATGTGCAAGAACCACTAAATAAACAAAGAACATCATAAAATGAAGACACCCTATAATTGTGTTTTTATCAAAAGGCCTCACTTTGGACACACCTACTCAAATTCCTCTTGAAGAGAAGCTGCATTAAGTAAACAAAAAAGTAAGTGATTTCTACAAAAAAAGGGTTTAACCAGTGGTTCAAAATGTTCACAAGATAGTGAGTTTAAATATCTCTTAGTCTAAATAAACACATTTTTGCATACTCACATACCTGTAGTACAAAACCCAAAACCAGTCAAGTTGGCACATTGTGTAATTCGTAAATAAAAACAGAATACAATGATTTGCAAATCCTTTTCAACGTATATTCAATAGAATAGACTGCAAAGACAAGATATTTAATGTTCGAACTGAGAAACATTTCTTTTTTTGCAAATAATCATTAACTTGGAAAAAAGATGGCACAGGGGCATTTTTACCACTGTGTTACATGGCCTTTCCTTTTAACAACACTCAGTTAATGTTTGGTAACTGAGGAAATCAATTTTCTAAGCTTTTCAGGTGGAATTATTTCCCATTTTTGCTTGATGTACAGCTTAAGTTGTTCTAAAGTCCGGGGTCTCTGTTGTCATATTTTTTGCTTCATAATGTGCCACACATTTTTAATGGGAGACAGGTCTGGACTACAGTCTAGTACCCGCACTCTTTTACTATGAAGCCACGCTGTTGTATCACATGGTTTGGCATTGTCTTGCTGAAATAAGCAGGGGCGTCCATGATAACGTTGCTTGGATGGTAAAATATCATGCTCCAAAACCTGTATGTACCTTTCAGCATCAATGGTGCCTTCACAGATGTGTAAGTCACCCATGCTTTGGGCACTAATACACCCCCATACCATCACAGATGCTGGCTTTTGAACTCTGCACCTATAACAGTCCGAATGGTTATTTTCCTCTTTGTTCCAGAGGACACAATGTCCACAGTTTCCAAAAACAATTTGAAATGTGGACTTGTCAGACCACAGAACACTTTTTCACTTCGCATCAGTCCATCTTAGATGAGCTCGGGCCCAGCGAAGCCGGCAGCGTTTCTGGGTGTTGTTGATAAAGGACTTTCGCTTTGCATAATGGAGTTTTAACTTGCACTTACAGATGTAACAACAAACTGTAGTTACTGACAGTGGTTTTCTGAAGAGTTCCTGAGGTCATGTGGTGATATCCTTTACACACTGATGTCGCTTTTTGATGCGGTACCACCCGAGGGATCGAAGGTCACGCGTCCTTGCCGCTTACGTGCAGGGATTTCTCCAGATTCTCTGAACCTTTTGATGATATTACAGACCTTAGATGCTGAAATCCCTAAATTTCTTGCAATAGCTCGTTGAGCAATGTTTTAAACCTGTTCGACAATTTGCTCACGCATTTGTTCACAAAGTGGTGACCCTCGCCCCATCCTTGTTTGTGAATGACTGAGCATTTCATGGAAGCTGCTTTTGTACCCAATCATGGCACCCACCTGTTCTCAATTAGCCTGTTCACCTGTGGGATTTTCCGAATAAGTGTTTGATGAGCTTTCCTCAACTTTCTCAGTATTTTTTGCCACTTGTGCCAGCTTTTTTGAAACATGCTGCAGGCATCACATTCCAAATGAGCTAATATTTGCAAAAAAATAATACAATTTACCAGTTGGACTGTTTATTATCTTGTCTTTGCAATGTGTTTAATTGAATATATGTTGAAAAGGATTTGCAAATCATTGTCCTTTTTTATTTATTTACGATTTACACAACATGCCAACTTCACTGGCTTTGGGGTTAGTATGTAAACTATAGAAAAACAAATATAAATCAGCTCTTGAACCCCATTCTCCTTAATTTAATGTGAAAAACAGGTAGCTAATCGTAGTCTTAAATAAAGTGGTCTGTACTGACTTTAGATGTGAACATACTTGAAGGTGCATAGTCACATACAATCAGATATAAAAGAAACTTTGGAAAGTTGATCAGGTGACTGACAAGATAGTTGAGTGAGTCTCTAAGATCACAGCGTCAAACACGCCAGGTGTCACACTGTAAAGACACATATGCACAGAGTTATACTTACACAACATAACACAGAAATACCGGAAACAAATAGACAGAAAAACAGTCTACCTGTTAGCAAGCTGTGTCCCACAGAGGGTTGTGGTCCCATCTTTGCTGACAAACAACTGCAAGCTGCTGTCTGGAAGAAAAAGTTGCAAAATGCACGTCAAAAGTAGGGTCTGGGGTTTTTCATCCATCCTCTTCCGCTTATCCAAGGTCAGGTCGCGGGGGTAGCAGCCTAAGTAGGGAAGCCCAGACTTCCCTCTCCCCAGCCACTTCGTCCAGCTCTTCCCGGGGGATCCCGAGGCATTCCCAGGCCAGCCGGGAGACATAGTCTTCCCAACGTGTCCTGGCTCTTCCCCGTGGCCTCCTACCGGTTGGATGTGCCCTAAACACCTCCCTAGGGAGGCGTTTGGGTGGCATCCTGACCAGATGCCCGAGCCACCTCATCTGGCTCCTCTCCATGTGGAGGAGCAGCGGCTTTACTTTGAGCTCCTCCTGGATGACGGAGCTTCTCACCCTATCTCTAAGGGAGAGCCCCGCTTCCCGGTAGAGGAAACTCATTTCGGCCGCTTGTACCCGTGATCTTGTCCTTTAGGTCATAACCCAAAGCTCATGACCATAGGTGAGGATGGGAACATGATCGACCGGTAAATTGAGAGATTTGCCTATGGGTCTGAGTTTTTTTTAAATTTTTTTAATTCAACTATTTCCGGGACAGATACCCTTCTAAAACTGTTACTTATTGTTCTGCAAGTTTACTTGCAAAAATGCTATATTTCATTGGCTGCAAAAATACATAAAAATCGGTCAGTAGCATATTAACTTTAGAAATAAATGCCCCTGCCAACAGGTTTGTCATGAGACATTTGCACTTGTACTATTTTAAAGGCCTACTGAAATGAGATTTTCTTATTTAAACGGGGATAGCAGGTCCATTCTATGTGTCATACTTGATCATTTCGCGATATTGCCATATTTTTGCTGAAATATTTTAGTAGAGAATATCCACGATATAGTTCGCAACTTTTGGTCGCTAATAAAAAAGCCTTGCCTATACCGGAAGTTGTGCGCGTGATGTCACTGGTTGTAGGGCTCCTCACATCCTCACATTGTTTATAATGGGAGCCTCCAGCAGCAAGAGCTATTCGGACAGAGAAAGTGACAATTTCCCCATTAATTTGAGCGAGGATGAAAGATTCGTGGATGAGGAAATTTAAAAGTGACGGACTAGAAAAAAAAAATAATAATTACAAAAAAAGGTGATTGCATTGGGAGCGATTCAGATGTTTTTAGACACATTTACTAGGATAATTCTGGTAAATCACTTATCTTTCTATTGTGTTGCTAGTGTTTTAGTGAGTTAAATAGTACCTGATAGTCAGAGGGGTGTGTCCACGGGTGTGTTGACGCCAGTCTCTGAGGGAATTACTCGCGGCAGCTGCAGCAGAACAGAAGCTCCACTGATCTCCGGTAAGAGGCGACTTATTACCACAATATTCTCACCGAAAACTGCCGGTCGACATGTAGTCGGTATCCATGTTCGCCTGACCGCTCTGATCCATAGTAAAGCGTCACCTCCGGGAATTTTAAACAAGGTAACACCGTGTGTTTGTGTGGCTAAAGGCTTTAGCTTCCCAACTCAATCTTTTTACTTCGACCTGTCCATTATTAATTGAACAAATTGCAAAAGATTCAGCAACACAGATGTCCAGAATACTGTGTATTTGCGCGATGAAAAGAGACGACTTTTAGCCGCAAGTGGTGCTGCGCTAATATTTTCCCTCCAACCCAAGACGTCACGCGTCATCATACGTGCCATCATTCCGTGACGTTTTCAACAAGAAACTCCGCGGGAAATTTAAAATTGTAATGCCGTATTGGCATGTGTTGCAATGTTAATATTTCATCATTGATATATAAACTATCAGACTGCGTGGTCGGTAGTAGTGGGTTTCAGTAGGCCTTTAATTTGCCAATTTTTAGTGTTTTTGTGAAAGTACAATTACTGGTACATTTCATTCATTCATTTTCTAGCAGCGATCTTCTTCAGGGTCACAAGTGAGATGGAGGCTAACCAAGTGGGCTTTGGGTAAGAGATTCAAATAACCAAATGAAAAAAACATTTAAACTCAGATTCACACTGAAATTCCAAAATAACATCACATGCATGTGTTTGTTCAGTGGGAGGAAACCCAAGTATCTGGACACACCCACACAAGGGAAAACAAGCAAGTTTAGTGATGTCTATGTCAGAATCTCGCAGCCCAAATAAGCTGTGCACAAACCTTCATTGTTGCTGCTGTCTGAAAAATTTTGACTCTGGACAATCTTTTCCACAATGTCATCAGCATCAAGGCGGGTATCGTCCACACAGCTGTGCTGCCTCTCCATCACGTTCTTCTTTCTACTGTTCAACACAACAACACAGAAGATTTGTATGTAAGGGTGTAATGGTACACAATAATTTCGATTCGGTACGTACCTCGGTTAAGAGGTCACGGTTTGGTTAATTTTCGGTACAGTAAGAAAACAACAATATATAAATTTTTTGGTTATTTATTTACCAAATTTGTAAACAATGGCATAACATTCATATACACACAGGGTTCATTGCCAAGGTTAATGTGGTCAACATATATAAAATAAAAACTAAATAAGATAAGGCGCAGAATGGTTTCTTAACAAAACATTTTTACATATAAAGTGCTTTTTTTGATTGATTGATTGAGACTTTTATTAGTAGATTGCACAGTACAGTACATATTCCGTACAATTGACCACTGAATGCAAACACCCCAATACGTTTTTCAACTTGTTTAAGTCGGAGTCCACGTTCATCAACATTAAACTGCCTCAAGTTGTTGCTCTTACTGCCAAGTTAGCCTGGCTAACTTGGTAGTAAGAGGATATATGGGCTCATTGTTTTTCCACCATAGAAGTGGGTCAAAATGTAGTTTTTAATGCAATACAGCAACCCCCTGCAATCCTGAACAGGACAAGCGGTATAAAATGGATGGATGGATGGTCTTAAATCTTCTGCTATAAAAACATTTGTTATTGCTTTAGCCCTGCCTGACTTGCCAAGGAGAGGCTGCTTGAATGTGGTGGTGATGCTTCAAAGGGGTTAGCATGTTTGACGTGTTGGCAGAAGCACACCCTAATGAGTGTGCTTCTGCCAACGGCTGCTGAACAATGTCGGCAAGCCTCCGTCCTTCATTGTTGTATCGCACCGCGCAGCCAAAGTGTTCCCAAACGGGAGATGTTAACGAGACAGGAGGGTCTTCCAGCTCTGGCTTTTACATGTTGTCCTAGCCCGGTCGCTGCTAGGATGCCGTGTGTTGTGTCTCGCTCTGCATTATTTACACAACCTGCGGTGCGCTACCTAATATGTCCGTGTGGAAACTCGTTCAGTACACCTCCGAACCGAACCCCCGTACCGAAACAGTTCAATACAAACACACATACTGTTACACCCCTATTTGTATGGTATGCCTATTTCAATATGCAGTGGTACCATAACTTACAATATATATTTTTTTTATTTTTACATTTTGCTGCTCTACCTAATCTTTACAAAATACACCAATGCTAATAATAATAATAATAATAATAATAATAATATAATGCCCTGCGATGAGGTGGCGACTTGTTCAGGGTTTACGCCGCCTTTCGCCCTATTGTAGCTGAGATAGGCATCAGGGCCCCCGCAATCCCAAAGAGAATAAGCGGTAGAAAATGGATGAATAATAATAATAATAATAATGATAATAATAATAATAATAATAATAATAATAATAATAGCAATTAAAGCTGCAAGCATCGTCGAACAGGCCCTCACCCCTATTTTACCACTGCGTTCATACGCATGACACTTGTGGTCACGTGTTTCCCCAGACCCTCACCCAAGAGCAGAGCATACCGTATTTCCTTGAATTGCCGCAGGACATATAGTATGCGCCTGCCTTGAATTACTGCCGGGTCAAACTCGCTTCGCAAAATAATTAGCGCATGCTTAGTATTACCGCCTGGTCAAACTTGTGACGTCACGAGTGACACTTCCCCTGTCATCATTTTCAAAACTGAGGAGACTGATTTCAATACCGGTAATTTGAAATCCCATAAAGGGAAGAAGATTAAGAGCTATTAAGTAGGATTTAAGGTCCAAGCTTATATCACACTAAATTTTTTACTGCATACCTTTGGTAAGTGCCGGAGTGAGAAGAGGTTTTAAAATAATTAGCGCATGCTTACTTTTACCACATGCCTTTGGTACGCGCAGGAGTGAGAAGAGGTTTTAAATTAATTAGCGCCCCGGCGGCAATTCAAGGAAATACGGTATATAAGTTATGACTGTTAGAATTTTCCACCATTAGAGGGCGATAAATGCGGCGTAATTGTCATATAGTTGTGTCCAACCAAACATCCTGACGTACCATCAAAAATTTCAGGGAGATCAGAGCATGTTTAAGGAAGTTTTGACTGTTGGAATTTTCCACGACATGCGGGCGATTTTGGCGCCATTGCAGTGACGCGGTTACGTTCCACCTAATACTCCGACCCACCATCTAAAATTTCCGGAAGATCGGAGCATGTATATAGAGATGTCCGATAATATCGGTATGCCGATATTATCGGCTGATAAATGCTTTAAAATGCAATATCGGAAGTTATCTGTATCGGTTTTAATAAAAGTAAAATTTATGACTTTTTAAAACTCTGCTGTGTACACGGACGTAGGGAGAAGAACAGAGCGCCAATAAACCTTAAAGGCACTGCCTTTGCGTGCCGGCCAGGTCACATAATATCTACAGCTTTTACACACACAAACGTGAATGCAAGGCATACTTGGTCAACAGCCATACAAGTGACACTGAGGGTGGCCGTATAAACAACTTTAACACTGTTCCAAATATGCGCCACACTGTGAACCCACACCAAACAAGAATGACAAACACATTTCGGGAGAATATCCACACCGTAACACAACATAAACACAACAGAACAAATACCCAGAACCCCTTGCAGCTCTAACTCTTCCGGGACGCTGCAATATACACCCCTGCCACCCCCTACATCCCCGACCTCAACCTCGCCCACCTCAACCTCCTCATGCTCTCTCAGGGAGAGCATGTACCAAATTCCTAGCTGCTGTTTTGAAGCATGTTAAAAATAATAACTCACTTTGTGACTTCAATAATAGATATGGCAGTGCCATGTTGGCATTGTTTTCCATAACTTGAGTTGATTTATTTTGGAAAACCTTATTACATTGTTTAATGCATCCATCACAACAAAATTAGGCATAATAATGTGTTAATTCCACGGCTGTATCGGTTCATATCAGTATCGGTAATTAAGAGTTGGACAATATCGGATACCAGCAAAAAAGCCATTATCAGACATTCCTACATGTATACTATAATTTTCCATCTCAAGCGGGCGATAAAGGCGCCGCTGTAGTCATGCAGTTGCGTCCCACCCAACACCCCGGGTCCACCATCCAAAATGTCAGTAAGATCGGAGCATGTCTAAGGAAGTTAGTAGTGTTAATGTTTTTCAACACAAGTGGTGATAAAGGCGCCAGAGTAGGCATGCAATTGTGTACCACTCACCATCAAACATTTCAGGAAGATTGACGCATGTGGAAGGAAGTTGTGACAGTTATAATAAACTGCCACAGGGGGGCGATAAAGAGTCCACAGGGGTCGTGCAGTTGCGTCCCACCCAACACTTCAACACAACATCAAACATTTCAGGAAGATCGGAGCATTTTTAAGGACGCTAAAATTATCATAGTATTCCACCCCCAGGGGGCGATGAAGTCACCACAGTAGTCATGCAGTAGCAGCCCAACCAACACTCCGAACCACCATCGAAATATTAAGGAAGATATGTGCATTTTTAAGGATGTTAAAATAAATAAATGGTAAATGGGTTGTACTTGTATAGCGCTTTTCTACCTTCAAGGTACTCAAAGCGCTTTGACACTACTTCCACATTTACCCATTCACACACACATTCACACACTGATGGAGGGAGCTGCCATGCAAGGCGCCAACCAGCACCCATCAGGAGCAAGGGTGAAGTGACTTGCTCAGGACACAACGGACGTGACGAGGTTGGTTCTAGGTGGGATTTGAACCAGTGACCCTCGGGTTGCGCACGGCCACTCATCCCACTGCGCCACGCCGTCCCATGTTATGACTGTTTTTAATTTTCCACCACTAGATGGCGATATTAGCGCTACGGCACTGACAAAGCTGCATCCGACCTAACACTTCGACCCAACATCAAAAATTGCAGGAAGATCTGAGTATGTGGAAGGAAATTATGACTGTTATAATTATAATTCCGATATTGTCCAACTCTTAATTACCGATTCCGATATCAACCGATTCCGATATATATAGTTGTGAAATTAACACATTATTATGCCTAATTTTGTTGTGATGCATTAAACAATGTAACAAGGCTTTCCAAGATAAATCAACTCAAGTTATGGAAAAAAATGCCAACATGGCAATGCCATATTTATTATTGAAGTCACAAAGTGTATTATTTTTCTTTAACATACCTCAAAACAGCAGCTTGGAATTTGGGACATGCTCTCCCTGAAATAATCCTGATACCCACTACAACTATGGGAAATACTATACTTTGACTTTGACAAAGTATATTATTTTAAAACATTTTTTAAACATGCCTCAAAACAACAGCTACAAAAACAATGAATGCACACAGCTTCAGTCCAGAGTATACTAAAGTAATAAAGTAAACTAAACAAGCTCAATCTGCCCTGCTCTCACGGATTTGTATGAGTAACACAAATGTGCTGCAAGCTAGTGGTGAGTGCTTGAAGTGGCCTAGCAGTCCGCCAGAGCTCCTGAAATGCTGCATTGAGACAGGGCACCTCGGTTCACCGCAAGCTGCTTTCGGTGTTTGCTTTTCATCCATCTTCCGCTTTTATTCATCGTGTATCTCCTTATGATTCTTGAAGAGGTGGGAGATCTAATTGCTCGTATTAAAGGAAAACGTGTTGGTTCCTCCTCGCATAACCGACTTTTTGCAGTCATTGCAAATGACCAGTTTTTTTATCCGTCAGTCCCACTTTAAAATAATCCCAAACCATAGACAAGGTGTTGTTAGTCAGTCACAGAACTTGCTTGCTTGTTAGCCAAGGCTACAGCACCGGCAACAACACGCTCTTGTTGTTATGCTGCGATCACTGCGGTTTGATGAGGTCATGGAGCATCGCCAGTAAACCTCTCATGCTGCGGTCGTCAACTCTTGTGTTGTGTGTGGGAGAGCGGCGAGGATAGAGGGGAGGGGCTGCTGACTGGAAGACTCAACTGCTCTGTACTGCTCCCTACGTCCGTGTTCTACCGGATACGTACCGCTCCGTACAGCAGCGTTTTAAAAAGTCATTAATTTTAGTTTTTGAAACAGATACCGATAATTTCCGGTTTTACATTTTAAAGCATTTATTTCTAGTTATAATGTTCCACCACAAGGGGGCAATGACAATGTCAAAATTCACGTCTAGTAGAGATGCGCGGTTTGCGGTCTCATCCGCGGAGTTCGCGGATAAACCGCGGGTCGGGCGGGTGACATGGCAAAAAAATAGATTTTAATTAGATTCGGGTGGGTGGCGGTTGAACCATTCGGAAATATTTGATATACATGGTTCTGGGATCGGTATCCTTTATCAATCAAAGAACCATTTAGGACCTGTGTCACAAAGCGAAGAAGACAATAGAACACGCAAACATTCTCTAGAAAGACTGCCGGCAGTCGCCCAATTGATAAGTATTAGGGCGTGATATGTAACCATTGGCTTTGTCATCTTCTACAGCATGTACAATCTGTTTGTCAGTCTAGCATAATGTTGTGTGTGGCTTCCGCTGACATACGCACACGACTGCAAGGCATACTGGGTGACAGAGTACACTAATGGTTGTGATATAAACAATTTTAACACTCTTACTAATATGCGCCAATCTGTGAAGCCACGGCAAACAAGAATGACAAACACATTTCGGGAGAACATCCTCCCAGTAACACAACATAAAAGCAACACAACAAATACCCAGAATCCGTTGCATCCATGACAAACCTGACTTTTTTATACACCCCGCTAGCAGCAAAAGCCGCCACGGGGTGGATGACGACTTTGGTGATGCGGTTGCAGATAAAGCCTCATGTCATTTTGTAGAAATATCCGCTCAGCTAAAGTGAAGTGAACACAGTTTCATGGCTGATGGCGCGGTGCAGGTGTCGCGGCCAGCAGTGTCGGGTATAAAGAGTATGGCCAACTAAACAGGCGCCGTGACTGCGCCCAGATGAATGCAATTGCTGTCGTCTTGACGTTAGTTATTCAGACGAAATCAACCAAAATAATATGTCTATATCTAGTATACAAGCTTTACACTGAGAACTGAGAACTATAGTTTTACACTATGCCGGTCCTAAAGAAGTACCGCAGTACTAATGAACTGAGAACAGTACTACACTGCTATACTTTCTTTGAAAATTATTAAATAATTTTTTTTTCCCCCTCCGGACATGACGGCACGTTGTCATCATGTTGTGACATTGTTTCAAAAATTAGGCAACACACACGCACAGAGTACTTACAAGCAGACACAACGTGGAGAAGAGAGGGAGAATGGACACATTTTGGCTTTAAAATTAAAGGCCTACTGAAACCCACTACTATCGACCACGCAGTCTGATAGTTTATATATCAATGATGAAATATTAACATTGCAACACATGCCAATAGTTGACTAAATTATAATTTTTAATTTCCTGCATAGTTTCTTGTTGAAAACATCGCGGAATGATGACGTGTATGCGTGATGTCTTGGGTTGGAGGGGACATATTAACCCAGCACCACACACGGCTAAAAGTAGTCTCTTTTCATCGCATAATTACACATTCATTTGGACATCTATGTTGCTGAATCTTTTGCAATTTGTTCAATTAATAATGGAGACCATAAAGAATAATGCTGTTGGCGGAAAAGCGGTGGATTGCAGCTGTCTTTAGCACCGAAACAGAGCCTGTGTTTCTTTGATTGTTGTGAAGCTTTAACACAGAGCGGTCAAGCGAACATGTTTCTCTACGTCAACCAGCAAGTTTTTGGATGGGAAAATTGTGATATTAAGTCGGCTCTTACCGGAGACTTCAGTGGATTATGGGACTTCTCCTGCAGCTCAAAAAGGCAGCTGGGATCTTGGCTCCTCCATTGGCTTCTCTGAGAGACACTGGCGTTCACCGCAGCCATCCGACTTTCAGGTATGACTTTACAATCTCACTAGCGCTTTATCTTTTTTTTTTTTTTTTTTTTGTGCTTCACTTTAACTTTCCTCATCTACGAATCTTTCATCCTCGCTCAAATTAAAGGGGAAATTGTCGCTTTCTCGGTCCGAATAGCTCTTGCTGCTGGAGGCTCACATTATAAACAATGTGAGGAGCCCTACAACCTGTGACGTCACGCGCACATCATCTGCTACTTCCGGTAAAGGCAAAGCTTTTTTTATTAGCGACCAAAAGTTGGGAACTTTCTCGTCGATGTTCTCTACTAAATCCTTTCAGCAAAAATATGGCAATATATCGCGAAATGATCAAGTATGACACATAGAATGGACATTCTATCCCCGTTTAAATAAGAAAATCTAATTTCAGTATGCCTTTAAGGCTGTTGTTGAAGCTATAAACACTTAAGCGCTGTTCTACAAGAGGTGCTACAAAACATAGCTTGCTAGCAGTTAATGTTCATGGCGACCAAAAAAAACCTACTTTTCTTACAAATATCATCCCTGCAGGATAAGGAATATCCAAACATGATCCACTACACACCGTAGGAGGATATAAAAGCTAACCGCTAACAGCAAGCGAGTGCTTCTGAATGTAAACAAATGCCTTGAGTGGATCCACACAGACGTCGACTGTAACAATATCAAGTATATATCATTTTATTTTCACAAAATCTGATGTCATTTCCATTGTTTATAAACCCAGGAAATATGTCATTGGACATTGGAGAACTTTAAGCATGACCAATGTATGACCCTGTAACTGTAGTACAGTATCGGTCAAAACTAATAAGTGATCAAACAACAGAAGACAAATGCTTATCACATTTTAATTGTAGATAGAACATGTTAAAACAGAGAGTAAGCAAATAAACAGTAAATGACCAATTAGATTAGTAATAATTTTTTTACCGCTTGTCCCTCATAATTTTGACAGAATAAAACGTTCAGAAATAACACAAAATGTTAATGCATACGTCAGCAGCAAAATTAGGAGCCTTTGCTTGCTTACTTAATGCTAAAAGAGAAGTTGTCTCGTATGTTCTTGCTTACTATATTATTTTATGCCAATATGTTATTTTCATTGCAATTAGAAACATATGTTTAATGTAACATAAGATTTTCTGCTAAAATGAGATCAGTAATGGCATTTTTTTGTGGTCCCCTTTATTTTGAAAAGTATCAAAATACATTTTGGTAGAGGTACTACAATATTAGTATTAGGACAACTCTACTGAGAGCCCATGACTCCACATTAATGGTGGTAAGCTACATTTGTAGCCAAAGCTGCCCTGGGGTAGACAGGTGGAATAATGGCTGCCAATATGCGCCTACGATCTCTCTGACCACCACCAAACATTCATACACACTCATACACCAGCGTGAGTGGCACTTGGAGCAAGGTGGGTGAAGTACTTGCCCAAGGACACTACTGCAGTGACTAAAGGATGGCGGAAGCTGGATTTTTACCAGGAACCCTCAAAAGTCTGTATGATCACTCTACTATCTGAGCCACACACCCCCCAAATGTTTGTAATTTCTCAATGGGTTTCTTACTTTTCCTCTTATCTTTTTTCTTAAGCTCGGTTGGTAGAGTGGCCGTGCCAGCAACTTGAGGGTTGCAGGTTCGATTCCCGCTTCCGCCATCCTAGTCACTGCCGTTGTGTCCTTGGGCAAGGCACTTTACCCACCTGCTCCCAGTGCCACCCACACTGGTTTAAATGTAACTTAGATATTGGGTTCCACTATGTAAAGTGCTTTGAGTCACTAGAGAAAAGCGCTATATAAAAATATAATTCACATTCAAATTCATGATGTGTTCTTAAACGCCCAAATTGTTCCCACCTGCTGTTCTTAAGTTGCTGAATGTCAAATGGTTAGCGCGTGCGTGTCTATCATAATTTGCATAAAACGCGCCCTTATTTCCCGAAGATGCATATGTAAACACTAGGGGGGGTGGGAAAAAAATCGATTTGAATACGAATCGAATCGAATACGTTGTGCGATTCAGAATCGATTCTCATTTTTAAAAATCCATTATTTTTATTTTTTTTTTATTTTTTATCAATCAAACTAACCACTACACAGCAATACCATAACAATGCAATCCAATTCCAAAACCAAACCTGACCCAGCAACACTCAGAACTGCAATAAACAGAGCAATTGAGAAGACACAAACACGACACAGAACACACCAAAAGTAGTGAAACAAAAATGAATATTATCAACAACAGTATCAATATTAGTTATAATTTCAGCATAGCAGTGATTAAAAATCCCTCATTGACATTATCATTAGACATTTATAAAAAATTAAAAAAAAAGAACAATAGTGTCACAGTGGCTTACACTTGCATCGCATCTCATAAGCTTGACAACACACTGTGTCCAATGTTTTCACAAAGATAAGTTATATTTTTAGTTCGTTTAATAGTTAAAACAAATTTACATTATTGCAATCAGTTGATAAAACATTGTCCTTTACAATTATAAAAGCTTTTTTAAAAAAATCTACTACTCTGCTTGCATGTCAGCAGACTGGGGTAGATCCTGCTGAAATCCTACGTATTGAATGAATACAGAATCGTTTTGAATCGGAAAAATATTGTGTCTAAATGGAGAATCGAATCGAATCGAAAAAAATCGATATATTATCGAATTGTGACCCGAAGAAACGATATTGAATTGAATCGTGGGACATCCAAAGATTCGCAGCCCTAGTAAACACCCTTAATTCCGTAAATTGCATAGGTAAACGCCCTTACTTCCCCATATAAGGGCACAATTTCATCGGAAAAGCCAAACATCAGACACACGGAGAAAACCCAAACAGATTACAGAAGAGAAATTCATATTATCCCGTGGGGGAAATACATGATGTCAAAATGTACATTTAAGAAAGTGGGACTGCTGAGGTAGCCTAAAGCGTTCAAATCAATATTCGTCACTTTGGGCAAAACATGGTCGTGAAATATGCACTCCCTCCCCAAGGTATGATCTGCGGCAGCTTGCAGTACCAGCAAGAGTGTGTGTCTGTGTGTGTGTGTGTTTCTGGTATTTTGAAATGTTTATATATTGCTCATTTTGCTGTATGTCTGTCTTGTCTATATCTATATTAATTTAACATTAGACAATAGAAGTAAGGGAACTTGTCACACTTAAGAACAAATAGGCCACCCTAACAGTGCTCTGGAGCACTTGTAGATTTTGTTCTTACCTATGAACAAATCTCAGCTAAGAAAACATTGGTGAATACGAAAATCTCCTTAAAAACGTTGTAAGTTGGCCAAAGAACATTTGGTTTTAAGTACGGTTGGTAAATGGGGCCCAATATTTGTCTGCACCGCTGATCCATGCTCAGTTTGACACATCATCTACTAATGAGAGCTGTGACACACTTGCTACATGTACCAATTGGAATTTGGGGTTGAACTGAGCTGTTGACATTAATTAGTAATAAGCTCTACAACTCCACCCATCTTCAACCCCAAAAAGCTGCTGTTCTTCTCCAGGACTCGAAAGACTACTTGGGGAATTTCAAGCATGGTGGGAAATTTTTGGCACCAAAGAATATAACGCCCTCCTACTCTCAGGGTGATGTAATATTATGCAGGGGCAAGGTTTTTATTCTACAAGAGCAAAAGCAAGTGTGATCACCTGGAAGATCTGCTGGACATGATGGCAACGACTGAGGGTGGAGGAGGTCTCTCTGGTTTGGTGGAAGTATGTTGGTGTGCAAAATTACATGAAAAACTGCTGCTCGAGGAGGCGTTCCGGTAGTGAGTGAGGTCAGTTAGGCTGGAGGAATGAGAGTGATCTGTGCTGTAACCTAGAGAAGAGAGAACATTTGACCTTTAACAACCAAGTTATTGTGAGTTAGGAAGTTTAACTTGATTGTTTCATATACCCACTCCTCCAAATTTTTGACGGACGAACAAAGATGTATGTACATTATTTTTCAATAAACGTTATTTTGTGTTTTTCAGCAAATGTCTGTCAATCTCCCCAGTGAGCACACGAATGTTTTTTCTTCCGTCTCTGCTCTCACTCTCGCTGCCATTAACAACTCCCCTTCTCCTTCCCGACTGCTGCCTTTAACAAAGCGACAGGTGATTAGACAAAGACTCTCAGCTGTGTCATCTACACCCTTGTCGCTAATCTCGAAGCCGGTTCTGCCACACCCCGCTTTGCTGCAGGTCCGCAGGCCACGCTCCTCACCCATATAAATATAAATAAATAAATATATATTTGTTCTTGAGGGTGCATGGGAGTTTGCCAAACCAGTCTACATGTGCTTTGTGGACTTGGAGAAGGCATTCGACCGTGTCCTTCGGGAAGTCCTGTGGGGAGTGCTCAGAGAGTATGGGGTATCGGACTGTCTTATTGTGGCGGTCCGTTCCCTGTAAGATCAGTGCCAGAGCTTGGTCCGCATTGCCGGCAGTAAGTCGAACACATTTCCAGTGAGGGTTGGACTCCGCCAAGGCTGTCCTTTGTCACCGATTCTGTTCATAACTTTTATGGACAGAATTTCTAGGCGCAGTCAAGGCGTTGAGGGGTTCCGGTTTGGTAACCGCAGGATTAGGTCTCTGCTTTTTGCAGATGATGTGATCCTGATGGCTTCATCTGATCGGGATCTTCAGCTCTCGCTGGATCGGTTCGCAGCCGAGTGTGAAGCGACCGGAATGAGAATCAGCACCTCCAAGTCAGAGTCCATGGTTCTCGCCCGGAAAAGGGTGGAGTGCCATCTCCGGGTTGGGGAGGAGACCCTGCCCCAAGTGGAGGAGTTCAAGTACCTAGGAGTCTTGTTCACGAGTGAGGGAAGAGTGGATCGTGAGATCGACAGGCGGATCGGTGCGGCGTCTTCAGTAATGCGGACGTTGTACCGATCCGTTGTGGTGAAGAAGGAGCTGAGCCGGAAGGCAAAGCTCTCAATTTACCGGTCGATCTACGTTCCCATCCTCACCTATGGTCATGAGCTTTGGGTCATGACCGAAAGGATAAGATCACGGGTACAAGCGGCCGAAATTAGTTTCCTCCGCCGTGTGGCGGGTCTC
Source organism: Nerophis ophidion (assembly GCF_033978795.1). Taxonomy (NCBI): domain Eukaryota; kingdom Metazoa; phylum Chordata; class Actinopteri; order Syngnathiformes; family Syngnathidae; genus Nerophis; species Nerophis ophidion. The sequence goes on from NC_084627.1 coordinate 34,878,445, forward strand.
TCCCTTAGAGATAGGGTGAGAAGCTCTGCCATCCGGGAGGAGCTCAAAGTAAAGCCGCTGCTCCTTCACATCGAGAGGAGCCAGATGAGGTGGTTCGGGCATCTGGTCAGGATGCCACCCGAACGCCTCCCTAGGGAGGTGTTTAGGGCACGTCCAACCGGTAGGAGGCCACGGGGAAGACCCAGGACACGTTGGGAAGACTATGTCTCCCGGCTGGCCTGGGAACGCCTCGGGATCCCCCGGGAAGAGCTAGACGAAGTGGCTGGGGAGAGGGAAGTCTGGGTTTCCCTGCTTAGGCTGTTGCCCCCGCGACCCGACTTACTTTACATCATAGCGGATGTGACACACACACACACACACACACACACACACACACACACACACACACACACTCTTGTCCCCCTCTGTCTGCTTCTTTTTCCTCAGTTTTAATGTCCATTTTTCTCAGATGATGCAATTGTTGATGAATGAAGTGCTGATATCAACAAACCCCCCCCCCCCGTCCACATCCCAGCCCCTGGATTGTTAATAATGTAAATAATTAAATGTATATACTCTGATGATTAACTTGTGTGATGACTGTATTATGGTGATAGTATATATTTGTACCATGAATTGATTTACGTGGACCCCAACTTATTCGGGTGTTACCATTTAGTGGTCAATTGTACGGAATATGTACTGTACAATGCAGTCTACTAATAAAACTTTCAATCAATCAATCAATCAAAGTTGCTCATTTGCCGATGACAATGGAAAAGTGTATTTTTCTTTTTAAAATGTGTATTATTTTAGCAATATGGTTGTCAAAGTTAGGGATTTTTGTGATTTCGGAACATTTGTGAGGGAACCCAAACAGGCTTCTGTACGATGCGTGTATTGGCGGAGCAGCATATACAGGTGACAGACAAGTTAAGCTTCTTGTTGTTGTTTTGGCTTGTTAATAAAGAGATGGTTGATCCATCATTCCTTTGATATGTTTGTTAGATATACAATGCCGTACAGCACTTTATATTGTGTTCAAAGTGTACACATGGACTTTTGTCAAGGCTACAACACATTTTTCATATTTACATTGTTTCTAATGGAGAAATTTGCTTTATCTATTTACAAAGCATGTTCTGAAACCAATTAAGGTTCCACTGTATTGTGTATGATTTCATTAAACTAATTGTTAAATTACTCAATAACTAAAAAATCAATAGCTGCAGCCCTAATAACTATCTAAGTACAAAAGTAGAAGGGGTTTATTTATGTGGACCCCGATTTAAACAAGTTGAAAAACTTATTTGGGTGTTACCATTTAGTGGTCAATTGTACGGAATATTTACTGTACTGTGCAATATACTAATAAAAGTCTCAATCAAACGTTACACTAGCAGAGCGAGGACCATTCCTGACAGTTACTGTATAACAAAGAAAAAATACATCTGTGGTCATACCTGAGAGTTTGCTGTGCTGGCTGGCAAAGCTGGAGCTGCGTAAATGTCCGGCGTGAAAAACAGACTCATCTGGGTTAGAGACACCCTCTTCCTCCTCCGGCAAACCTGGAACCCAGACAATTTAGAGAACGGCTATCTTAGTTATTATCCATGATTCCAAATTGTTCGGCTTATTGGAGGTCGGGTTGCGGGGGCAGCAGCCTAAGTAGCTCTGCAGCTACTTCATTGAGGTACTCCCAGGGGTTTCCAAGGCGTTCTCAGGCCAGCTGGGAGACATAGTCTCTCCAACATGTCCTGGGTCTTCCCTGTGGCCTCCTATTAGTCGGACATGTCCTGAATACCTCCCCAGAAAGGCGTCGAGGGCACAAAATTAAATAGATGCCTGAGCCACCTCATCTGGCGCCAACTGATGTAGAGGACCATTGATTTTTTTCCGCGCTCCCCCCGAAGTTTCCTAGTCCCCCTATGGAGGAAACAAATGTTGCCGCTTTTCTCCACAATCTTGTCCTTTCTGTCTCTACCCAAAATTCATGACCATAGGTGATGATATGAACAAAGATGGATGGGTAAATGGAGTACTTCGCCTTCTGGTTTAGCTCTCTCATCATCACCAGACTGAGGCAGACTCTCCATCATTGCAGACGCCGCACCAGGTTGCCGGTCTATCCTATCAGCCATCAAGACCCCAAGGTAATTGAACTCCTTCACCTACGACACCTTTTCCGATCGAGAACCATGGACTTGGAGATTCTCATCCCAGTCGCAAACTTATCCTGTGAGAGCTAAGGATCGCAGTCCGATTAAGCCTGCAGGACCACATAAGCAAAAAGCAGGTCCTACTGCGCCAAGAAACTCTGTCCGTAAAAGTTTTGAACAGAATCGTTGACAAAGGGCAGCCGTGGCAAAGTGCAACCCTTGGTGGAAACTGGTCCGACTTACTGCTGCCTATAAAACTAAAATCGGGCGGTCCGATACGTCATACTCTCGATGGCAGGCTTGTCACTGACAGTTTGGTTATGTTCGGATTTTTCCTGTGTTTGTGTTTTATTTCCTGTCAGCGCTCTTATTTTGTTTCCATTTCCTGCACGTCTCCCTGAGCGCTCGTTTCTGTTAGAATAACTGTTTCTAAGTTATCACAAAAACTTTGTGTTACATTGAGTGCCTGGTGAGAAGCAAAAGCTGTCTTTGGAACCAACCAAGAGTAAGGCTCGTAAAACACCACTGTGTAGGGGGAGAGAAGCATAATGAAGGTGTTCTGTTTCTTTTATGTATTGTAATCTAACATAAAGATATTGTCTGACCCAAGGACTACAAAAGCAAAGAGGAAGCAGGACCAGACGACCTATTTTTGAACTGTTTTACGAACCTCTCTTTGAACTCTTTTACGAACCTCTTCTTTGAACTCTTTTACGACCTTTTCTGTGAACTCTATACGACCCTCGTCCCTTAGAAACAGCTGTTGGCATGTGGTCAGAGAAAGTCTAAATAAAGGGGAAGAAATAAAATATTTCGCTAGAGCGTGCTGAGACAATGAACAAGAGTACAGTGTGTCCGGCGTCTCTCCTCAATTGAGCCAAATTGAATTCTGTCTCTGTTTGATTCTTTGCTTCTTGTCTTGTTTGATACATGTCATCAGTGTTTGAACCCGACAGTTTCCCTCACCTGTCCCTAATTGGCAGCCTGGCACACCTGGTGGCAATTGCCAATCAGGCTACTACCTGCCTCGCCCTCCAGTCAGTGCTTGAGGATTGCTAGCTGTTTGCTCTCTCCAGTTTTCCTTGAATCCTGTATCTTGTTGCCTTTTTCCTGCTTTCCTGGTATCCTGTTTCCTGTCTCCTGGTTCCTGGTTTGTGTTTTCCCTGCATTTTTGACATTAAAATCATGTTTTCTTGCGCCAAGCCTGCCATCTCTGCATCTTGGGGTTCATCACCAACAAATCCTGACACCCAGATCAGTACGTTGGCTATAAAGTGAATATTTCTGTCCCAGTTTAAAAGTATAATATTGAAAAATAGGCCACCTTCAAAAAACCCACTACTGCGTTAATGTCTTTAATGTCCTTTGTGTTCTTTGATGTTTCCCTCTTACACACATTTTTAGTGTGCTATGGCTAAGAGTTTTTTTTTTCTCCTTGGCCTCAGTCTGGACCCCCTCTACAGGGGCCCAGGCCTAGACTGAATTGTTTTTTTCTCACCCACCCCCCCTTCCTCTTTGTTTCTCACCATTTTTGTAAGGGGCGCCGGAAGTTGGCAGACCCGTCAGTGATCCTGTTCTGTCTCCCTGTAATGTTTGTCCGCTCTTGAATGGGATTGTGCTGAAAATATTCATTTCCCCTTTGGGATTATTAAAGTATTTCTGATTCTGATTCTGATTGGGTAAAATGTCCACTGTGACACATTTTTTTAAGCAGCATCGTTACGTTATAATTCAATATTTTTTGAAAGAAACCAATTGTTAATATCTTCAATATTAGCACATGCATACAAAAATAGCGAAAGCCGCCCTTGAAATCTAATGGCTAAATTAGAGCCAAGAATAGGATTAGGTATACGCTACATAATCCAATTAGTCGACTAATTGCTAAGAAAGTCAATGGAAAGTCGACCATCAAAATAATCGTTAAATGCCGCTTTAATACACTCACCTGAGCTATGAACTGATGTCTGTCGAGGATCAAGGGCGCAGGGTTTCTCCATAATAGTTTGTAGTGGTTGCATTTTGACATCAGTGCTATCACCCTTACGGTCCAGCTGAAGGCTGGGGTCCACATCGCCGATAGAGACAGATTTGGTTGTACTAGAAGGTTGATAAAGCCATTAAACTATCAACAATGTAAATATTTACTGTTGTGTAAAAAGAAAGAGAAGCATACATTTTAAAGCATGGATCGCCGGACAGGAGCAACATTCCAATTGTCACCTGTGAACAGATGACATGCATGACAAAGTGAACGTGTAAATCAGTCTTAAGTGGTTGTGTCTGCCCCACCTTGAGAATTGAGTTGTCCTGACGGGTGTGTTTGGTGTCGTAACCCTCCAGGATGCAGCAGCGAACTGTGGAGCCTGAACCCGCAAATTCTGCAATGTTGAGATCAGCGAAACCCAGCTGGGCGCAGCACAGCAAACATGAGGAATAAACAGACCATTCAAGGTGGAACGATGAACATATTAAAGTTAAGACTATTTTTTCTTCTAAAAAAGGGGTCATATGCAAAACACACTTCTCGTACCTGTTTGGCATCCCCATAAGTCACTATCTTTTAATTTATTATTTTTAATTTAGAGATTTGATGTCAAACCATGGAGGCGTGGCAGAGATTTTTATATAACAATTGGGCCTTATTCAAAACGAAAAGTTTGGTATTTGATACAATTGTATTTGTGACGTAAACCGGAAGACACCTGTGCGAATCTCCCATTTGTATTTTTCGTAATGTGATTGTAGTCCAAACAAGAATATGTCCCCGGTGAGACCCTTAGGCTAAAATGCTTTGTTGTTATTATTAAGCAACACAATTTCACAACACAAACCTCCAGCCCCACTTAAAGAAGTGCCTGCTTAAGGGGGCCTATTGTGAAAAACCAACATTTCTTACCAATTGTTACCATTTTTGTTCATTTGGATCTGCATACAGTAATCAAAACATGGAGACATGGCAGAAATATTTATAAAACAATCTGGCCTTTCTTCATACTTCCTTCAAACGAGGCGTTAGGAATTTTCACCGACTTGTGATGTTTTTGTACTTTTGCTGTCAGTGGATATTGTCAGTTAGTTGTTGACGAACCCCAAGATGCAGAGAAGGAGGCATGCATGGAGTGAGAAAACATGATTTAATAAAGATACTAAGACAAAATCAAACAAAGGGTACAAACAAAAAGCGCGCACGTGGGCGGAAAACAAACTAAGGGAGGTAGCATGGGAGCTAGAAAACAAGAAGGAACTTAGCATGGAAGCTAGCAAGAATCGAGCAGGAAACAGATGTCGTACATGTAATATAAAAACAAACTTGGAAGCAGGGAACAAAAAGCAGTAAGCCAAAAACATCTAAATATAGCTTACCGCTACACTGCAAAGATACGACACGACAAGAAGTGACATCGACAAGACAAGTCAAAATGACAATAATCCAGCAACTGACTGGAAGACAAACACAGGCTGAAATAGAAGCGGACTGATTGACATCAGGTGTGGCCAGGTGCCAATCAGCCACAGCTGAGGGAAAACAGCGCACAGGGAAAAAAACAGGAAACATCCAAAATAAGAGCGCTGACAGGAACTAAAAACAGGAAATACTAAACACAGAGGAAACCAAGTCAAATGCAGAGGAAAAAAACTAAAACACAAACAGACTGTCAGTGGCAAGCCTGACAGATATCCCCATATATGGTAAAGTTTAACCCCAAAAAACATTGCGCGAGTCCACCATTGAAGTCCAATGTTGTAAGTATACAATTTTAAGTTCTTTCTTTTACTCTATCGCCTTGTAGTGGGGCAGACTGTCTCGTATTACACGGTAATTTTTTTAATACAAGGTATCATATAGTTTTAACTTACCGTAAATTCTGGACTATAAGCCGTTACTTTATTCCTACACTTTGCACCCCGGGGCTTATTAAGCGGTGCGGCTAATTTATGGATTTTTCTTCGTTGATGGCCATAATTCAAACAGGTTTTAAAAATGTCTTATTGTCTGTAGCATTTGCGATCTTTTGGACAAGTTTGCTCACTGCCCTTTGTTTAGAACTTACAGTTGGAAGTACAAGTGGCGTTCCATCTTCTAGTCGTCCATAGCGTTCTTACTCATGGATTTTTCATGTGGATTTTTCACTCCAAGCAATTTTTGTAAGTTTTACAAAATAACTAACAAATCTTACCAACTAAACCGTCCAATGTGTGCTCTCTATTGGAGTGTTAATGCATATTTGTATGCGCTATCGTAATGTAATGAAGTTAGTGTTGTTAGTATTAGCTAATATGGCATTATTTTTGTATTGTTTCAGTTTCTTAAATTCACCAAAATGTCATCGTGGACTTATTGGATCGGTTTAGCTGATTGGAGAGCTAGCCTCTGCAGCTAGTGGGTCCATGGCAATGATTTCTGTTTTGTTTAATCGGCCGTTTTACTGCCGGTTTACAGACACTGTTTGAAAACAATTAAGGTGTGTAAATAAACATCTACAAGATCTCTGTGTAAATAACTAATTTTATATCGTATATATCTGCGGCTTATAGCCCAGTGCGGCTAATATATGGAAAAATAGTATTTTATTCTAAAATGTCGTAGGTCCGGGGCTTATATACCGGTGAGCTATATGGTCCGAAAAATACAGTATATCTGCCAGTAGACATATGAAAGCGCAAAAAACTACAACATGGTTGACGGGGAGAAGAAGCAGTCAAAGTAGAGATCACACTTGCTTGTGGAAGACCCCACTTATGCAGATGATTTACAGACTTTTGCAGGAGTGAGACCCACGCAGTAACATTTACCTATGACCAGTTTTTAAAATAAATATTGTACAGTCTTTCATAAGACCCGACCTCTGACTGTTTAAAAAAAGAAAGTGGGTAGGGTCTTTAACATATGCTTAACTCTTGCTGCGGGCCAGAACCTGGCTCATAAACGTACGGCTGGATGCTAAGATTTTCCGCTGTTGCTATTTGTAATTGAAAGTAGCATGTAGTTTTAACTTGCGTTATGTACAAACATAGCTGACGCACAGAGATGCAGACAGCTCGAGGAAATGAGGCGTCCAAAGGTTAATTTGCATCTAACAAGACCCGCCACTCAAAACAACTCATAGAGACAGTTTGAGAGCGGCTTAAAGATGGGTCAGTAAAGCAAAATGTATGCAAAATTTTGATCAAAGCACCACTATTACATGTTATGTAGACCACAATGGTGTGCTTTAAATGTACAGTCGTGGTCAAAATATTACATACATGCCATGAACATAATGTCATGGCTAGGTCAAAAGTATACATACAGCAATGTTAATATTTGGTTATATGTCCCTTGGCAAGTTTCACTGCAATAAGGCACTTTTGGTAGCCATCCACAAGCTTCTGGTTGAATTTTTGACCACTCCTCTTGACAAAATTGGTGCAGTTCAGCTAAATTTGTTGGTTTTCTTACATGGACTTGTTTCTTCAGCATTGTCCACGTGTTCTTAATGGGGTTTATCCTTGTCCACGTGATCAGCAGCAAACTTTAGACGAGCCTTAAGGTATCGCTTCTGGAGCAAGGGCTTCCTTCTTGCATGGTGGCCTCAGTCCAGGGCGATGCAAAACATGCTTGACAGCGGACACTGACACCTGTGTTTCAGCAGCTTCAAAGTCATTGCAGACCTGCTTTTTGCTGGTTCTCGGTTGACTCTTGATCATCCTGACCAATTGTCTATCAGCAGCAGGTGATAGCTTGCGTTTTTCTCCCTGATCGTGGCAGTGACAAAACTGTGCCATGCACTTTATACTTACGAACAATTCTCTGCACAGTTGCTCTTGGGACCTGAAGCTGCTTTGAAATGGCTCCAAGTGACTTTCCTGACTTTATCAAAACAATGATTTGTTTTTTCATATCTGTGCTGAGTTCCTTTGACTTTCCCATTGTCGCATTTGTAACCGAGTCTAATGACTGCATCACATGAGCCCTATTTAGATGCGCTCCGAGAAGTCAAAAGGTGTTGTCAATCAAGCATAAACACTCACATGAAGTTAAGAGGTCATGCCATGAAGCTAATTTGATTTGAATGTAACTTCTCTACATCACCAAACTTCATAATCTATGTTGCTGTATATACACTTTTGATCCATCAGATTTGGTCACATTTTCAGTAGATCCATTATAAATAAAAGAACCAAACTTCATGAATGTTTTTTTTGTGACAAACAAGTATGTGCTCCAATTACTCTATCACAAAAAAAATAACAGTTGTAGAAATTATTGGAAACTCAAGACAGCCATGACATTATGTCCTTCACAAGTGTATGTAAACTTTTGACCATGACTAAATTTAATGATATGACTCCCTTGATCTTTTTGTTATTCTTTGGATTTTGTATTATGCTCTCCATGTGGATGACATCAATATTTGTATCAATCAATGAACATGAGAAAGCAGTCTCAACATTTTAAGCTGTTTTTTGTTAGATTTTGAGCAATTGAGCCATGTAAACATAAAGTTAAACACGTTACATTGATATAGAACAATTCTGGTTGTCACATGCCTCTATAACAGGGGTCGGGAACCTTTTTGGCTGACAGGGCCAAGAATCCAAATATTTTAAAATGCATTTCCGTATGAGCCATGTAATATTTTTTTCAACACTGAACACAACTAAACGCGTGCATTTTTAAGTAAGACCAACATTTCTAGAGTATAATAGGTCTCTTATTCTGTGTAATAACATTGTTATTCTGAAGCTAACTATTGAGGGGGCGTGGCCTGCAGCAAAGCGGGGTGTGCTAGGACTGGCCTGGAAATCAGCGACAGGGGCGTAGATGGCCCACCGGGGCCTTGTTATCTAATCACCTGTCGCTCTGTTATAAGCAGCAGCCAGGAGGAAAGACGGGGTTGGAGCTGGAGCCAGAGTGCGAGCGAAAACGAAAGAGAAAAAGACAATTGCTGGAAACTATTGATAAATAAAACAATATTGTAACCCTGAAACAGACTTTCATGTCGGTGCTTGGTGGTGTGAAGAACCCCTCAGGAGAGCAAGCCCCACACTAACCAATAATAAATAAATAACTTCTTACCATTAACACAACTTTTTAAACAGGTGCGGTAGAAAACGGATGGATGGATTAAAAATACATGAGAATGTTTTATATTTTCAACATTATTTTTAACACTGTGATTACAAGTGGAATTATTCATTACTTATCGTGTCAAGCAATGTCAGCTCAGATTTATCTGAGAGCCGGATGTAGTCATCAAAAGAGCCACATCTGACTCGTGAGCCATAGGTTCCCTACCCCTGCTCTATAATAAATGTGTTGAATAGCTTGTATTTAACCTTGCCTTTTACCATCACAGACATTGTAATCATAACATACCAAAACGAGAGAATAAAAAGGCACTGAAATTTTATGAAGTTTAACTATACCAGGAAACTAAATTACCTTTGTGAAGGTTTTTCCTCCTTTGAGCTCCTGTAAAGAATAAAACAGTAAATTATGGAATTGCAATACATCACACTTTTAAATTTTGATCAATCATGATTAATCACAGGTCCAGCTTGCATAATTTAAATCAACTTAAAAAAAGAGCCTTGTATTTGGACACAAATGCAATTTTATAGAAATAATTTAATTCATCAGCATTTTATTCAACTTGATAACAGTTTTATCGTAAGTCCTGTCCAAGTGACTTTTGGATTTACATTTGCAATATGAGTGATCGAAATAAATTGTGTGATTAAAATGTGTATATGCACGATTAATGTACTTTTTTTTGATTGACTTTGATGTATACGTTTTTATATATACACACACATAATATATGTATTACAGCTGTCCAACGATTAAAATATTTAATCACAATGATCACGTTTTGCTCAAAGTTAACTCAAAATTAATCGCGATTAATCGCAGATAAATAAAACTTGGCATTATTAATAAATGTACCATGGACACATAATTTTCATGTTTTTAAAACTATCACTGGACAATATTTTTGCTTTAATGACATGTTAATTAAACATTATGCTTTTTTAACAGCTCAACACAATGTACATAAACTCGCTTTTAAAGACAATAAAAAAAAAAATACCTCCATTGCGTTGGTGTATCCCTTACATAATTTTAATTCCTGCTGTAGTAACACTTGTAAGAACTGAACTGGGCAAGAAAT
>NC_084627.1:35191241-35291241 GCF_033978795.1 Nerophis ophidion
TGTTTTAATGTAGACACATAGAATCATCATACTGCTGTGATTATATGCATCAAGTGTTCATTCAAGGCTAAGGCAAAATATTGCGATGTATATCGTGTATCGTGACATGGCTCAAAAATATCGAGATATTAATAAAAGGCCATATCGCCCAGCCCTAATATGCAAGCTATTACTGTAATCACAGAGCAGCCAGCCCAAGACGCAAGTGTCAGGGACAGACACGGAAGCAGATTTGTACAACAAAGTCCTTCAGAAAAATTATATTATATTGAACATGTGGGTATTTTTTTTACCATTTGCGTTTATGTTTCTCCGTGTTTGTTGAATCTATGTTGTGTTTTATAAAATGTGTCAATCAAGGAGGTTGTCTGGAAAGTAAAGAGGAGCAACGTTATTGTGTACTTAACATTCAAGGTTTTATTGTTCATAGTTAAAGGCCTACTGAAACCCACCACTACCGACCACGCAGTCTGATAGTTTATGTATCAATGATGAAATATTAACATTGCAACACATGCCAATACGGCCTTTTTAGTTTACTAAATTGCAATTTTAAATTTCCCACGAAGTGTCGTGTTGAAAACGTCGCGGTATGATGATGCGTATGATGACGCGTGCGTTTGACGTTACCGGTTGTAGCGGACATTATTTTCCATCCCGATCCAAGCTATAAGTAGTCTGCTTTAATCGCATAATTACACAGTTTTCTGGACCTCTGTGTTGCTGAATCTTTTGCAATTTGTTCAATTAATAATGGCAAAGTCAAAGTAGAAAGATGGAGGTGGGAAGCGTTTAGCCTTTAGCCACAAAAACACAGCCGGTGTTTCCTTGTTTAAAATTCCTGAAGATTAAGCATTACTATGGATCAGAGCGGCCAAGCGAACATTGATCCCAATTACATGTCAACCGGCAGTTTTCGGTGAGAAAATTGTGGTAATAAGTCGCCTCTTACCGGAGACATCAGCAGAGCTTCCGTCCTACTGCAGCTGCCGTGACTTCCCTCAGAGACTCTGGCGTCAACACATCCGTGGCCACACCCCTCCGACTTTCAGGTACTATTTAATCTCACTAAAATACTAGCAACACAATAGGCAGATAAGGGATTTACCAGAATAATCCTAGTAAATGTGTCTAATAACATCTGAATTGTTCCCACTGCAATCGCCTTTTTTTTTTTTTTACTTTTTTTTTTCTTCTAGTCCTTCACTCTAAATTTCCTCATCCACGAATCTTTCATCCTCACTCAAATTAATGGGGAAATTGTCGCTTTCTTGGTCCGAATAGCTCTAGCTGCTGCTGGCTATGATTGGAAACAATGAGGATGTGAGGAGCCCTAAAACCAGTGACGTCACGCACACATCGTCTGCTACTTCCGGTAAAGGCAAGGCTTTTTTATTAGCGACCAAATGTTGCAAACTTTATCGTCAATGTTCTCTACTAAATCCTTTCAGCAAAAATATGGCAATATCGCGAAATGATCAAGTATGACACATAGAATGGACCTGCTATCCCCGTTTGAATAAGAAAATGTCATTTCAGTAGGCCTTTAATATTCAAAATCCCGCATTCTGCATTGCGTAGAGCGGCCGCCCAGCAACTTGAAGTTTTTCCTTGTAAGAGTCCAGCTTTCACAATCCTTGTCACTGCAAGACACTTCAGGGGAGCTGTGGCTACAATTGTATCTTACCATTATCAATGTGTGAATGTGGAGTGAATGAATGACGGCTTCTCAGATCTTAACGTAAAGCACGATGAGTGTCTAGAAAAGTGCTATATAAATCTAATCTATCATCATTATTACTATTTTTTAGTTTTGAAAGCCGCTTTCTGTTATTGTTTTGCACTTTCTGGCTGCAGCTGGGCCTAGTTGTAGAACGACGGCAGCAACAAGTGCCAACCAGCTCACATCTGAGTAACATACTTGCCAACCCTTTTCCCGGGAGACTCCCGAATTTCAGTGCCCCTCCTGAAAATCTCCCGGGGCAACCATTCTCCCGAATTTCTCCCGATTTCCACCCGGACAACAATATTGGGGGCGTGCCTTAAAGGCACTGCCTTTAGCGTCCTCTCTCACCTGAAAAAGAGACTATTATATGTGTCTCCGTTATCAATAGGTTTATCAATAACCCATAAAGTAGGCAGGCACGGAGCTATTTCTTAGCGTGTGTTTATTCCAGCCGGCACGTTAATACACTGACACAAAACATCCCGATTCCCATCATGCATTGCTTCAAAACTAGGGCAAGTAGTAATGTCCAAAAACATAACAGAGACGAAGCAGAAGAACGAAGAACAGATATGGCGACGACGAGTAAGAAGAAGAAGCACGGTTGCAAAAGTTCTATAATGATTGGAAAAAATAATTTCAGTTCATCCAGGACAGCTCGAAGGGGAAGGAGTATGCTGCCTGCAAATTTTGTAGATCAGACTTCTCCATTGAACACGGTGGCCGAACGGATATACTCATTCATGAACGGATTATATATATATATTTATATTTATATATATATATATATATATATATATATATATATATATATATATATATATATATATATATATATATACATACAGAGGTCTCAAGGTTGGCAAGTATGCTGATTAACAAGAATATTGATATCACACTTGTAATAATTAAAATGCAGATTGTCCTGATGCATATTACATTTTCTGTAGATTTTCTTATATTGGTGACATGCTTAAGAACAACAACAGATATGTACCATTCACTCATTCAGATCAGAGGGTAGCCGAGAAAAGACACTCGCCGCAGCCGAATAACATGTTTCATCCCAGAATTTGATCAGGGAATGTGCGAATGTTGTCATTTCTACTGAAAAAAATATTGAACAAAGATTGGAGTCCTATAGGGTAATATGTTTCGAAAACAGTTAGATAGATTAAGTGAATATTTTTTTAATATTATCAATATTTGTTTTTTATTTTGATAAGAACTGGTAGGGCTCTTGCCCTAACCACATGTTCTTAGATCCATCCATCTTCTTCAGCTTATCCGAGGTCGGGTCGCGGGGGCAGCAGCCTAAGCAAGGAAGCCCAGACTTCCCTCTCACTAGCCACTTCGTCCAGCTCTTCCCGGGGGATCCCGAGGCGTTCCCAGGCCAGCCAACATGTCCTGGGTATTCCCCGTGGCCTCCTACCGGTTGGAACTGCCGTAAACACCTCCCTAGGGAGGCGTTCGGGTGGTTTCTTGGATGCACAATTTAAATATTTTGAGAAAAGCTGCTTCTGTCATGGACAGGTTAAAAATATCTAGGTACAAAACTGATGTTTTTTCTTCACAGGCTTTTAGGACTTTGCATTTACCCGTTTCAGAATTTTTAATACCTGTTTGTATCTAAATTGCAATGTTAGATCCTCATTGCCTTGGGCTTCTATTTTGGGGTTGTCTGTTATATCTGCTGTGGCATAGAAACTGTAGAGCAGGGGTGGGGAACCTATGGCTCTAGAGCCAGATGTGGCTCTTTTGATGACTGCATCTGGCTCTCAGATAAATCTTAGTTGACGTTTCTTGTAAGTAATAAGTAATTGATAATTTTGCTGGTAATCACAGTGTTAAAAATAACCTTCAAGATATAAAACATTCTCATGCGTTTTTTATTTTTTATTTATTATTGGTTAGCTTCAGAATAACAATGTTATTAAAAAGAATAAGAGATGCACGCATTTAGTTGTTGTATTTAGGGAAAATCCAAATGAAAGAGGAGGCGTAGAATTTTCTTGTCAGAGTGTGGGACGACACTGTACAAGGGTACAGGTCTACGGGTTTCTCCTCTTTGAGCTAAATTGAATCCTGTCTCTGTTTAATTCGTTGCTTCTTGTCTGCTTAATAGATGTCATCAGTGTTATATTCAGTGTTAAAAATATTATACATCTCTCACAGAAAAACATTTAAAAATATTTGGCTTACATATATATATGTATATATATATAGCCTGCATGGACACTGTTTTAAAAAGGAGCAGGAGCAAAGCTGATTTCGGTTGTACATTATTGAAGTATATGGTTGTACTTTATTGATATATATATATATTGATATATATATATATATACATATATATTTATATATATATATATTGATATATATATATATATATATATATATATATATATTTATGTATATATGTATATGTATATATATATATATATATATATATATTCAATAAAGTACAACCATATACTTCAATAATGTACAACCGAAATCAGCTTTGCTCCTGCTCCTTTTTAAAACAGTGTCCATACATGCTAGCGCGTGTTTTAAGCTAGCGTATGTTTAACCATGCCTGCGCCCAAAAATACGCTGCGTCTTACTTATGTGTGAAATACAGAAATAGCACCCGTAACTGACACGGCGCCTTTTAATACGATGGGCCCTAGGGTCGCGAAAATACGGTATAGTGGCTTAGATAACGGGAACCAGTTCTTAAAAAGGGATTCGAATTTATGGAATCCGTTCTTTTCTTATCCAAGCATCGGGAGAACCAGTTTTCGAAAATCATCCCTAGTCAGCTGGTTGGCAGTCGAAGGCAGGGTCCTTGGCGGTCCAATCCTCCGCTACAGAAGCTAGTTCTTGGGATATGGAATGTCATCTCGCTGGGGGGTGATGGGGGGGGATGAGCTGGTGCGCGAGGTGGAGACGTTCTGGCGAGACAAAGTCGGACTCACTTAGACGCACAGCTAGGGCTCTGTAACCAGTCCTCTGGAGAGGGACTGGACTCTCTTCCACTCTGGCGTTGCACACAGTGAGAGGGGACGGGTTGGGGCGGCTATTCTTGTTGCCCCCCCCGGCTCAAAGTCTGTACGTTGGAGTTCAACCCAGTTGACAAGAGGGTAGCTTCCCTCTACCTTCGGGTGGGGGGATGGGTCCTGACTGTTTGTACTCATGCACCAAACAGAAGCTCAGAGTACCCACCCTTTCTGGATTTCCTCCAGGGAGTACTGGAGAGTGCTCCCTCAGGTGATTCCCTTGTTCTGCAGGGTGATTCAACACGCACATTGGCAACAATAGTGAAACTTGAACGAGCCAGACGAGAGTGTGAGTACATATTTAATTTATTTAAACACTATAATACAAAACAGCAAAACAAAGGGTGCGCACAATGGCGGATAACAAACTAGACTATGCTCAAAACAAAACAGCACAATGGCATTACTATATACAAACGCACAAAAGATACTAGCTGTGGCACAAAACAAACCAAAAACTTACGTGGTATAGACCGAATAACAAACAGCGTGGCAAGACATGAAGGTAGATGAGGGACAGGTAGGTGCGTGGTCAGTAGGTAAAGTTGCCAGGACGAAGACAGAAACAGAATGGTTTAAATAATGACTATGATAATGATTACTAACAGGTGTGAGGCTGACTTGGAGACCAGGTGGAGACTAATGAGTAATTATGGAAACAAAACAAAACAGAAAGTGCAAAACGCAAGAACTGAATGTCCAAAAAAACAAAACATTACATGACCGAACATATCAAAAACACAACATTGTCCACAGGCGTGACAAAAGGGATAAGCGGTAGAAAATGGATGGATGGATGCTTCACTTATGAGAGTATTTGGCAAGCAGTGTTTTGTCCTACTAATTTCAGCGATCCTTGAACTCATCGTAGTTTGTTTACATGTACAACTTTCTCCAATGCTGCCACAGAAATACGTGTTTTATGCCACTCCTTCGTCTCATTTTGTCCACCGAACGTTGTATGCTGTGCATGAATGCACAAAAGTGAACTTTGTTGATTTGATTGATTTGCTGGATATTTGGTCAATCCATGACAGCAAGCTAACATGCTATCTAGGCTAGCTGTGTGCACATGTTGCATCATTAAGCCTCGTTTGTAGGTATATTTGCGCTCATTTACTTTCCTTTACTGACGTCCTCTGTGTATTTAATTTATATTTGCATGTCTCATGACACATTATCTGTATGTAATATTGGCTGCATTTCTCATAGTTGTTGGTGTGCCATGTTGTTCCAGACCACAGCAAACTCTACCCAGCTTGCAAAGATTTTAATAAATCTATTATTAGAAGAAAGGCTAACGTTTCCTTTAATCTGGACACACACATCTATACCTTTGGCCATTCTAAGCCAGTTATTTCCAGGAAGTTATCTCATCCTGTGAGAAAAGAGATCAAATGTTGCAAAAATTTGTAAAATGAAAATTTAAACACAACATTTCTGTCAACGAAGATTTGTGTCAGCCTTTGATAGTAGGCTAATATAGCTAATATAAACACTTACATGATGTGTTGCCCTCATTATAACACTTATATAAGGATTTTAATTTTTTGCGGCTCCAAACAGATTTTTTTTTTTGTATTTTTGGTCCAATATGACTCTTTCAACATTTTGGGTTGCCAACCCCTGTGCAACTAAATTGAAAAGTACATATGAACAAGAAAACACAATGAACCTTTTAAACCACTTGAAGCTACTCTTGCACATGATAATGAACAGAATAAGACTCACAGAATAGAAAAAAATATCAGCTACACAAAATGAATTTATGACCGGAAAAGCGTCCTTAGGATGAGAACCATTATGAAACAATATCTCAATTTGTACAGAGGCATATACATCTGTTTAATCGATAATGAGAACTCTTTTGATCGAGTCAGTCATTACAAATTAATAGAAGTATCGCAGACTACCATTATGAACAAAGAAATAATCGAATAAAAAGCATACCGCATTTTTCGGAGTATAAATCGCTGCGGAGTATAATTCGCACCTGCGGAAAATGCTTAATAAAGAAGGAAAAAAAACATGTATAAGTCGCATTTTGGGGGGAAATTTATTTGATAAAACCCAACACCAAGAATAGACATTTAAAAGGCAATTTTAAATAAATAAAGAATAGTGAACAACAGGCTGAATAAGTGTACGTTATATGACGCATAAATAACCAACTGAGAAGGTGCCTGGTATGTTAACGTAACATATTATGGTAAGAGTCATTCAAATAACTATAACATATAAAACATGCTTTACGTTTACCAAACAATCTGTCACTCCCGATTGCTAAATCCGATGAAATCTTATACGTCTAGTCTCTTACGTAAATGAGCTAAATAATAATATTTGATATTCTACGGTAATGTGTTAATAATTTCACACATAAACTGATCTGCAAAACCTATCATCATCAAAAATACAAGAAAAATATAGGTAATGAAAAAGAATGCAACAAATGCCAGCACCATGAATTTTACAAGGAACAACATCAAAAAGCCCACAATTCATATAAAAATAGATAGTAAAAACTAATTGAAGAATTTTGGTGTTTAGGGCAAACAATATCCATATCATGTGAGAAATAAATTAAACTTGACGCTGAATAATAGCTAAAGCCATTAGGGAATTCAGTAATTGTACACTGAATATATTCTGAATATCCAAGTCAGGGGTCCCAAAACTTTTTGACTCGGGGGCCGCATCGGGTTAAAACAATTTGGCCAGGGGCTTTGTGTGTGTGTTTGTGTGTGTGTGTGTGTGTGTGTGTGTGTATATATATATATATTATATATATATATATATATATATATATATATATATATATATATATATATATATACAGTATGTGTGTGTGTATGTAGGTATATATGTATACACACACACATATATATATATATATGTGTGTATATGTATATATATGTGTATACATATACATATATATTTGTATATATACAAATATATACACACATACATATATATACACACAAATATATATATATTGTGTATATATATATATTTATATATAATATATACACACGTATATATTCAAATATATATATACATTTATATACATGTAAATATATATACACATATATATACATATATACATATATATATATATTTATATGTGTGTGTGTGTGTGTGTGTGTGTGTGTGTGTGTGTGTGTGTGTGTGTGTGTGTATTAGAGATTCGCGGATAGGCAATTTTATCATCCGCATCCGCATCACCGAAGTCGTCATCCACCCGCCGTCCACCCAAACCAACATTTTATCAGGACCGTACCCGCCCGTCAACCGCCCGCGGAAATATATCAGAGGTCGGCCGCCTTTACCAGAAGACAATTGGAGCCGCTAACGTTCTCGCGACTATCCAATAGCGTTCATCCTGATGACAAGAATATGGGCGTGCTGTAAAGCCATTGCCTTTGACACCTTCAACAACATGTACGAAGCGATTGTTAGTCCGGGAACATGTTGTGTGCAGCTTCCGCAATTACACGTACAAGATTGAAAGGCATACTGGGTGATACAGAGTACACTGATGGTTGTGATATAAACAACTTTAACACTTACTAGTATGCGCCATGCTGTGAAGCCACACAATACAAAATTGACAAACACATTTCGGGAGAACATCCTCACAGTAACACATTATAAACACAGCACAACAAATACCCAGAATCCTTTGTATCTGTGACACATTTCTGAATATATTTTACACCCCCGCGCCCCCCGCCCCACCCACCTTACCGACGCACGGGGGGTGAGGGGGGGGGGGGGTTGCTGCTAGTGGGGTGTATAAAATAGTCAGGAAGTGACATGAATACAAAGGATGCTGGGTATTTGTTGTGTTGCGTTTATGTTGTGTTACTGTGAGGATGTTCTCCCGAAATGTGTTTGTCGTTCTTAATTGGTGTGGCTTCACAGCGTGGCGCATATTACTAAGAGTGTTAAAATTGTTTATATCACAACCATTAGTGTACTCTGTGTCACCCAGTATGCCTTGCAGTCGTGTGCGTGTTGCCGCGGAAGCCACACACAACATGATGCTGGACTGACAAGCAGATCGTACATGTTGTAGAAGGCGACAAAGCCAATGGCTTCATAGCACACCCTAATACTTATTATCTGGGTGACTGCCGGCAGTCATTCAAGAGAATAATTGCGTCTCCTATTGTCTTCTTCGCTTTATGACACGGGTCTTAAATGGCTCTTTGAATGGCAAAGGATACCAATCCCAGAACCATGTATATCAAATATTTCCGGATGGTTCAACCGCCACCCGCCCGAATCTAATTGATATCTATTTTTTCGTCATGTCAACTGCCCGGCCCGCGGTTTATCCACGGACTCCGCGGATGATACCGCAAACCGCGCATCTCTAGTGTATATATATATATATATATATATATATATATATATATATATATATATATATATATATATATATATATATATACACACACATCATATATACGTACATATTCAGCCTACGGGCCGTAGTTTGGGGACCCCTGATCTAAGTGCTATATAACAGCGTTCCTCAACCAGGCCTCACAGAAACAACAACTAATTTATAAGCTACCGCATTTTCTCCGACTTAACTTTCGCCTCTCCCACTAAACAATGTTAAGAAATGTATTGTAGAGGCGGGGATTTGTCTCTCACTTGTCACCTGGGATAGTGGGTGTGGCTACATGTGTGTGGGCGGAGTGTGTGTGTGTGTGTGTGTGTGTGTGTGTGTGTGTGTGTGGGAGGAGTGTTAGTGGGGCTGAATGATTGCTGAATGAATATCACCTGCACTTGTCTGGAGGAATTGTTTTGGCTTGTTTGGAGAGAGTGTGAACCTACGTGCCGTTACTTCTGTGGACCGCAAAAGGAACAGCAAAGGAGCGCAAAAGGACTGCAAAGGAACCACATACCTTCTGAATGTAATGTATTGTATTTTTACTCAAAGGGACAATAAATCACCCTCAAAACAACAATAATTATTTTATGTTGCATCCTTGGACCTAGCGTGTCAGACAGGGCCCTGCTTTCCACTCTCAGTGACTAATTGGTTTTTGATAGTCACACAACATGTATATTACATTAATGGACATATAAAAAAGTTAAAGTTAAAGTCCCAGTGATTGTCACACACACACACTAGGTGTGGCGAAATTATTCTCTGCATTTTACCCATCACCCTTGATCACCCCCTGGGAGGTGAGGGGAGAAGTGAGCACCAGCGGTGGCCGCGCCCAGGAATACTTTTTGGTGATTCAACCCCCTATTCCTACCCTCGATGTTGAGTGTCAAGCAGGGAGGAATTAAAATGTTAATATGCCAGATTGTAGCCAAAGGCTAATTTTTCAAACTCATTTTTTTGTTCTTAGTATAAAGCCGGTCTATGAAAATGAGGAATACATTAAAACAGTCCCTAGTGGAACAAAGGTTAGGGAACCCTGGTATATAACATCTACTTTGTGAAACCCGAACACTTAAACTTAATTACAAAAACTGGAATCATTTGCGATGTGGTGTATATGTAGAATATTAAAAGCATTCCGGAAAGAAAGAAAAAACAATTAAGAAGTACTAAAAATGGCAAACTATAAGCGAACACTCTTAGTCAACATTATGGGAAGGAAAAACATGTTCTTTAGGCAAAAAAATCAGACATAATCTGTTACTAACTCAATTCCTAGAAAGGACAATGAGAATACCAAGACTCAGATTGGTTGCCAACATCCCAACATTGAACAATAAATGCTATCAGGTCTGTAAGGTGACAGCTCAAAACAGGTGCTACCGGCGAACCACGGCTTCCAACCTTCAGCAAGAAGATGGAACTAAATTATGAAAAATTATGTTGAAAAACGTATTTAGGTCGTGAACAGTATTTTTTATGTTTGAACTATGAAAATAGTTGGCGTATTAGTAATAATCCCATTTCTCAGAAATTCCCGGAACCAGTTTGCTTTAGGGCTGGGCGATATATCTCGAGTTTGTCTCTGGGCGATATATCTCGGGTTTGTCTCTGTGCAATAAAGAAAATGATATATCGTGATATTCGAGTATACGTTCTCGAAGGTGCGAATCTGGTAACAAATGAAGTAAGAATTATTCCCAAGAAAAACAGCAGGGAGTCCATCGTCTGCCGTTGGTTTGGCTTCAAGCGGCAAGATGTTGAACAGACAACCGTAATTTGTCAAGTGTGGGGCAAAAGCGTTGCTACAAAAAGTAGCATTACTGCTAATATGAAGCATCATTTTCAAAGTCACCCGCTAAAGAATGAAGAGTGCTTGAAACTCTGCATGTCAACATCTAGGTTCGGTGCAACATCAACAAAATGCAGAGGCAATCATTTCCACATCAACACCGTATCAAAAAAATAGTCAACAACAGAAGGATATAACGTCCGCAGGAACCTACCACATAGTGAAGGACATATACTATTTGATTTCCTATTATGCAGCTTATTTTTATTTGACAGTTATTGAAATATCTTGTGTGACATCATGCACAAAAGTGCACTTTATTTGTTTTAAACTATTGTAATGTTGTTCCGTACAAAAAGTTCACTTTAATTTAGTGTTGTTTTGATATGTCATCTTGGTAACATCATGCACAAAAGTGCACTCATAGCTTGTTTTAAAATGTCTCTGACAATCTTGCACTTTCTGTTTTGAAATGACATGAATGTCTGTGCCACTGCTTAATAACTGTTTAATAAATACAGTTTTGGTCAATTGACTTAGTTGTTTTACAGAGGGGAAAAAAAGTATTTAGTCAGCCACCGATTGTGCAAATTCTCCCACTTAAAATGATGACAGAAGTTTGTAATTTTCATCATAGGTATACTTCAACTGTGAGAGACAGAATGTGGGAAAAAAATCCAGGAATTCACATTGTAGGAATTTTAAAGAATTTATTTGTAAATTATGGTGGAAAATAAGTAATTGGTCAACCATTCAAAGCTTTCACTGATGGAAGGAGGTTTTGGCTCAAAATCTCCCGATACATGGCCCCATTCATTCTTTACTTAACACGGATCAATCGTCCTGTCCCCTTAGCAGAAAAACAGCCCCAAAGCATGATGTTTCCACCCCCGTGCTTCACAGTAGGTCTGGTGTTCTTGGGATGCAAGTCAGTATTCTTCTTCCTCCAAACACGACGAATTGAGTTTATACAAAAATGGATACATGGATGATCCAGCAGAGGATTGGGAGAATGTCATGTGGTCAGATAAAACCAAAATAGAACATTTTGGTATAAACTCAACTTGTCGTGTTTGGAGGAAGAACAATACTGAGTTGCATCCCAAGAACACCACACCTACTGTGAAGCATGGCGGTGGAAACATCATGCTTTGGGGCTGTTATTCTGCTAAGGGGACAGGACGATTGATCTGTGTTAAGGAAAGAATGAATGGGGCCATGTATCGTGAGATTTTGAGCCAAAACCTCCTTCCATCAGTGAGAGCTTTGAATGGCTGACTAAATACTTATTTTCCACCATAATTTACGAATAAATTCTTTAAAATTCCTACAATGTGAATTCCTGGATTTTTTTTTCACATTCTGTCTCTCACAGTTGAAGTGTACCTATGATGAAAATTACAGACCTCTGTCATCATTTTAAGTGGGAGAACTTTCACAATCGGTGGCTGACTAAATACTTTTTTGCCCCACTGTAGAATCATCAGAATGATGTGATTATATGCATCAAGTGTTCATTCAGGGCTAAGGCAAAATATGGAGATATAATCGTGTATCGTGATATGGCCTAAATATATCGAGATATTAAAAAAAGGCCATGTCGCCCATTCCTAGTTTTCCATGATAATTGGTAAAGCAGTGCAATAAGTGTTTCTAGGGTAGCTTCACTGAGACAATACAAATAAACACAAAGAGCTATACTGTATGTAATCACAGGCACTGAAACATAAGCTTGAATCAAATCAAGTATTGTAAAAATGGACCAAAAATGATATGGTCAAGTTTTTTTAATACCTTCAAAACAAAATGTATTGATTGATTAAAAAGTCACATCCTTACCTGCACAAGAACTTTGTGCTGCCTGGTAGTTCAAGGGTAAAGCACTCTCCTCCGTTAACGCAGTAGTTCTTCTGGCTGTCACTACAGCGTGTCACATGACTGGAGGTCTTGACTCTGGTGGTGGTGCTGCTGGTGGAAGCTGCAGACAACATTAAACAGAAAAAAACAATTAATGCATGCCTTGTGAGTTGCAATTGTACAAACCCCGTTTCCATATGAGTTGGGAAATTGTGTTAGATGTAAATATAAACGGAATACAATGATTTGCAAATCATTTTCAACCCATATTCAGTTGAATATGCTACAAAGACAAGATATTTGATGTTCAAACTGATAAAAAAATTTTTTTTGCAAATAATCATAAACCTTAGAATTTGATGCCAGCAACACGTGACAAAGACGTTTGGAAATGTGGCAATAAATACTGATAAAGTTGAGGAATGGTCATCAAACACTTATTTGGAACATCCCACAGGTGTGCAGACTAATTGGGAACAGGTGGGTGCCATGGTTTGGTATAAAAACAGCTTCCCAAAAAATGCTCAGTCTTTCACAAGAAAGGATGGGGCGATGTACACCCCTTTGTCCATAACTGCGTGAGCAAATAGTCAAACAGTTTAAGAACAAGGTTTCTCAAAGTGCAATTGCAAAAAATTTTGGGATTTCAACATCTACGGTCCATAATATCATCAAAACGTTCAGAGAATCTGGAGAAATCCCTCCACGTAAGCGGCATGGCCGGAAACCAACATTGAATGGCCGTGACCTTCGATCCCTCAGACGGCACTGTATCAAAAACCGACATCAATCTCTAAAGGAACACTTCAGAAAACCACTGTCACTAAATACAGTTTGTCGCTACATCTGTAAGTGCAAGTTAAAGCTCTATTATGCAAAGCAAAAGCCATTTATCAACAACATCCAGAAACGCCGCCGGCTTCTCTGGGCCCGAGATCATCTAAGATGGACTGATGCAAAGTGGAAAAGTGTTCTGTGGTCTGACGAGTCCACATTTCAAATGTTTTTTGGAAATATTCGACATCATGTCATCCGTACAAAAGGGGAAGCGAACCATCCAGACTGTAATCGACGCAAAGTTCAAAAGCCAGCATCTGTGATGGTATGGGGGTGCATTAGTGCCCAAGGCATGGGTAACTTACACATCTGTGAAGGCACCATTTATGCTGAAAGGTACATACAGGTTTTGGAACAGCATATGCTGCCATCTAAGCGCCGTCTTTTTTAATGGACGCCCCTGCTTATTTCAGCAAGACAATGCCAAGCCACATTCAGCACGTGTTACAACAGTGTGGCTTCGCAAAAAAAGAGTGCAGGTACTTTCCTGGTCCTCCTGCAGTCCAGTACTGTCTCCTATCAAAAATGTCTGGCGCATTATGAAGCGTAAAATACGACAGCAGAGACCCCGGACTGTTGAACGACTGAAGCTCTACATAAAACAACAATGGGAAAGAATTCCACTTTCAAAGCTTGAACAGTTAGTTTCCTCAGTTCCCAAACGTTTGAGTGTTGTTGAAAGAAAAGGTGATGTAACCCAGTGGTGAACATGCCCTTTCCCAACTACTTTGGCACTTGTTGCAGCCATGAAATTCAAAGTTAGTTATTATTTGTAAAAAAAAAAAAAATAAAGTTTTTGAGTTTGAATATCAAATATGTTGTCTTTGTAGTGCATTCAATTGAATACTGGTTGAAAAGGATTTGCAAATCATTGTATTCCGTTTATATTTAAATCTAACACAATTTCCCAACTCATATGGAAACGGGGTTTGTATTAGATAATGCAATAAAATAAATACTTTTAATGACAAAGATGGCCATTCCGGAGTGGTCACTATTGTTCCACTTTTAGGAACATTTTACTTTCAGTATGTTGCTCAAAATAGAGCAGCAGTGTCATCATTTTAAAAGCAATGCAAATGAGCCTCTGTTGGGTTCAAAACATTAAATCAATGGGCAGAGACACATTGCTCGAGCTCAGCCAATAGAGTGCAGGCGTCTTTTCTCTGCTGGTCCAACTCCTGGGACAGAGCAGAAATAGTGTCTGTCTGCTGCAATGGGTGGTGCTGCTGTCAAGGGCATGATGCACTGCACCAGAACATTCTGAAGGTTGAGTTTGTGTCAACTCACACGTGGGACAAGTCAACATTTTCCAACGTCAGCTAAAAATGAGTAAAAATAGGGGACTATTTTGGGATATTTGCTTTAAAAAGGGAATAGGAGTGGCACACAAGGAAAAAATACTACACAAGTACCGTATTTCCTTGAATTGCCGCCACGGCGCTAATTAATTTAAAACCTCTTCTCACTCCTGCGCTTAGCAAAGGCATGCAGTAAAAGTAAGCATGCGCTAATTATTTTAAAACCTCTTCTCGGTACAGCACTTACCAAAGGTATGCAGTAAAAATTTGAGTGTGATGTAAGTTTAGACCTTAAATCCTACTGAATAGCTCTTAATCTTCTTCCCTATATGCAATTTCAAATTACCGGGATTGAAATCAGTCTCCTCCATTTTGAAAATGATGACAGGGGAAGTGACACTCGTGACGTCACGAGTTTGACCAGGCGGTAATACTAAGCATGCGCTAATTATTTTGCGAAGCGAGTTTGACCCGGCAGTAATTCAAGGCAGGCGCATACTATATGCCCTGCGGCAATTCAAGGAAATACGGTAGTTGACGTCATTAATGGCTTAAATGTTCATACCAAATAAAAAAACATTTGGGTAGAAATTGGTGCTGTATTTTTAGTTTCTCAAAGCCATGTACAGTATGTTGCCTGATGATCGTGCAAATTTTGTCTGCACTTCTACAAACCCCGTTTCCTTAGGAGTTGGGAAATTGTGTTAGAGGTAAATATAAACGGAATACAATTTTTGGCAAATCCTTTTCAACCCATATTCAATTGGATGCACTACGAACACAAGATATTTGATGTTCAAACTGATAAACTTTTTTTTTTGTTGCAAATAATCATTAAAGGCCTACTGAAACCCACTATTACCGACCACACAGTCTGATAGTTTATATATCAATGATGAAATATTAACATTGCAACACATGCCAATACAGCCTTTTTAATTTACTAAGTTGCAATTTTAAATTTCCCGGGAGTTTCGTCTTGAAAACATCGTGTAATGATGACGTGTACGCAAGACGTCACAGGTTTTTAGGAAGTATGAGCACTGCGCACACACACAGCTAAAAGTCGTCTGCTTCAACGGCATAATTACACAGTATTTTGGACATCTGTGTTGCTGAATCTTTTGCAATTTGTTCAATTAATATTGGAGAAGTCAAATAGCAAGATGGAGTTGGGAAGCTTTAGCCTTTAGCCACACAAACACACGGTGATTCTTTGTTTAAAATTCACAGAGTTGAAACTTTCCTATGGATCACAGCAGACATGGATCCCGACAACTTGTCAACCAGCAGGTTTCGGTGAGAAAATTGTGGTTAAAAAGTCGCTTCTTACCGGAGATCAGCTGAGCTTGCGCCTCCCGTACAGCTGTCGTGGACTTCCCTGAGACACTGCGCGTCAACACCCGGCCGTGGACGTACACTTCCGACTATCCGGTACTGTTAAACTCACTAAAACACTAGCAACACAATAGAAAGATAAGCGATTTCCCAGAATTATCCTAGTAAATGTCTCTAAAAACATATGAATCCGTCTCAATGTAACGCGATTGCAATCGCGTTTTTTTTTTTTTCCTAGTCCGTCGCTATCAATATCCTCAAACACAAATCTTTCATCCTCGCTCAAATTAATGGGGAAATTGTCATTTCCTCGGTCCAAATAGCACTTTTTGTTGGAGGCTCCCATTATAAACAATGTGAATATGTGAGGAGCCCTCAACGGGTAACGTCAGTGTCTGTGACTTCCGGTAGAGGCAGGGCTTTTCTCCAGTTGCGAACTTTATCATGGATGTTCTCTACTAAATCCTTTCAGCAAAAATATGGCAATATTGCAAAATGATCAAGTATGACACATAGAATGGACCTGCTATCCCCGTTTGAATAAGAAAATCTCATTTCAGTAGGCCTTTAACTTTAGACTTTGATGCCAGCAACACGTGACAAAGAAGTTGGGCAAGGTGGCAATAAATACTGATAAAGATGAGGAATGCTCATCAAACACTTATTTGGAACATCCCACAGGTGTGCAGGCTAATTGGGAACAGGTGGGTGCCATGATTGGGTATAAAAACAGCTTCCCAAAAAAAGCTGTCTTTCACAAGAAAGGATGGGGCGAAGTACACCCCTTTGTCCACAACTGCGTGAGCAAATAGTCAAACAGTTTAAGAACAACGTTTCTCAAAGTGCAATTGCAAGAAAATTAGGGATTTCAACATCTACGATCCATAATATCATCAAAAGGTTCAGAGAATCTGGAGAAATCGAACCATCCAGACTGTTATCGACGCAAAGTTCAAAAGCCAGCATCTGTGATGGTATGGGGGTGCATTAGTGCCAAAGGCATGGGTAACTTACACATCTGTAAAGGCACCATTAATGCTGAAAGGTACATACAGCTTTTGGAACAACATATGCTGCCATCTAAGCACCATCTCTTTCATGGACGCCCCTGCTTATTTCAACAAGACAATGCCAAGTCACATTCAGCACGTGTTACAACAGCGTGGCTTTGTAAAAAAAAAAGAGTGTGGGTACTTTCCTGGACCGCCTGCAGTCTCCCACCGAAAATGTGTGGTGCATAATGAAGCGTAGAATACGACAGCGGAGACCCCGGACTGTTGAACGACTGAAGCTCTACATAAAACAAGAATGGGAAAGAATTCCACTTTCAAAGCTTCAACAATTAGTTTCCTCATTTCCCAAACATTTATTGAGTGTTGTTAAAAGAAAAGGTGATGTAACACAGGGGTGACATGCCCTTTCCCAACTACTTTGTCACATGTTGCAGCTATGAGATTCTAAGTTAATTATTATTTGCACAAAAAAAAATAAAGTTTATGAGTTTGAACATCAAATATCTTGTCTTTGTAGTGCATCCAATTGAATATGGGTTGAAAAGGATTTGCAAATCATTGTATTCTGTTTATATTTACATCTAACACAATTTCCCAACTCATATGGAAACAGGGTTTGAATTTAATTTTGCACAGTATAGTGGAAACTTCTTCTGTCGGTCCTGCTTCTGTCGCCAACTCATTTACTGTGTATATAACAAGTTAATAAGTTCCAGATGACCAAGCAAGTATTCTTACTAACAAGTTGATGCGTTGTTGACCACTTTTCTGGACATATGGCTTGAGAAACAAAGTGAAGAATGTTCGATATACATCAATATGAGTTGTAGTATTATATTAGATTAGATTAGATTAGATAGTACTTTATTTATTCCTTCAGGAACATTTAAATGTTCAGCACAATCCCATTCAAGATCAGACAAACATTACAGGGAGACAGAACAGGATTGCTGACGGGTCTGTCGGCTTCCAGCCCCCCTTACAAAAAGGATAGGATACAGGTAAACAAGGGGGTTGGGGGGGGGGAGAAAAAAATAGAAAAGATTAAAATAAAATAAAATAAAATAAAAAAATCGGTCTAAGCTTGGGCCCTGGAGAGGGGGTACAGACTGAAGCCATGGGGAAAAAAACAACAACAATTCATAGCCATAGCACACTTCCCTCTCACATGTGTGTAAAAGGGAACCTTCAAACATCAAAAAACACGAAGGACATTAAAGACATTAAAGCAGCGGATACAACCAGACACTTCTACATACAGCTATGAATAAAAACTAAAAGAAACATATACACTGTGGTCAACTATTGTCAACGTCCTCATTATTGCCAAGCAGCGTGCCCCAACATAATCATTGTCTATAGCAGAAGTGCCAAACATGCGGCCCGCGGTCCGAATCCAGCGCCCGGGAATCATTTATGGTGATTTAACCCCCAATTCCAACTGCAATTTCCAATTAAAGACACTGCTATTATAAATGTGTCCACTGGATGTCGCAATATCCATTCTGTTAGCAAGCCAATAGTTTAATCCGTGGCAACCCAACGTAAAGAAACCGGAGTAAAATAACAATTGGTAACCCCACTTAAAATGCTGCATGAGACACTGCACATTGATAAAGTTCTGTGAAAATGATTCTCTTCTGTGCAAATTTAAAGAAAATGAACTTTTTTATGTTTTTTTTATGTAATTCTAGATGGGCTGTGACTTAAAGTTGAATTGCTTTGTAGATACACTGTGATTAAGTGTATCGACGCCATACCTAGTTGGGGGGGTTTGGCATAGTGGGTAGAGCGGCCGTGCCAGAAACCTGAGGGTTGCAGATTCGCTCCCCGCCTCTTGACATCCAAACTGCTGCCGTTGTTTCCTTGGGCAGGACACTTCACTCTTGCCCCTGGTGCCGCTCACACTGGTGAATGAATGATGAATGATTGAATGATAGGTGGTCCTCGGAGTGGACGTAAGCGCAAACTGGTAGCCTCGCTTCTGTCAGTCTACCCCAGGGCAGCTGTGGCTACAAATGTAGCTTACCACCACCAGGTGTGAATGAACGATGGGGTCCCACTTCTCTGTGAGCGCTTTGAGTCTCTAATAATAGAAAAGCGTGATGTTACGGTTCAGACTCCTGCCAGCGCCGCTCATCCATCTGTGCGCACCTCGGGACACGCCCACAGGCGCACACATCCAGGAACGAGCCGCGCGCGTCTCCGCCCTGCAGCAGCCGCCAGCTGCAATCAATCACCGGCAATCGTCACACCTGACAGTAATGACAGAGCTGCCTTCATAGGCTCGGACAACCTGCCATCGCTCGCCGGATTATAGCCTTCTGTACCTGAGTAAGCATTCTGTATCTGGCTTCCATCCCGCGTACTCGCTCTTCCCTTGCGACTTCCGTGTTTCTGTTGTGTCTGATGCTCCTGTTGTCTTCCAGCAGCACTCCCTGTGTCTCCTGTGATCCCCTGTTGTTCCCCTTGCCTCCCGGACGGCCTTTTGGATTCTCGACCTCCCGCTTGGACACGTACCTCTCGACGCCTCTTGTTTGCCCTGGACCCTCTGCCTGCCTCACAGACTTCCACATTCTTCGTCCCTTCACAACTTTTTGGTAACACACACCTCAGTTAAATTCTACAAATAGTCTGCCACCCATTCCCTTTTGAATCTAGTTCACACTCCATTTCCTTAGTATGTTTTCTATTGTTTGATTAATATATATATGTGTGGTTAATATATATATATATATATATATATATATATATATATATATATATATATATATATATATATATATATATATATATATATATATATATATATATATATAAATATATATATATATATATATATATATATATATATATATATATATATATAGGTAGATAAATGCTTGGACATTACTGCCACCTAGTGTTAGTCTGCCGTCATCTACCCACTTAGTAAAACACAACACGTGATATTAAATCTAATCCATTATTATTATCCATCCATCCATCCATTTTCTACCGCTTATTCCCTTTCGGGGTCGCGGGGGGCGCTGGCGCCTCCGGCTTCCTCCCACCTCCAAAGACATGCACCTGGGGATAGGTTGATTGGCAACACTAAATTGGCCCTAGTGTGTGAATGTGAGTGTGAATGTTGTCTGTCTATCTGTGTTGGCCCTGCGATGAGGTGGCGACTTGTCCAGGGTGTACCCTGCCTTCCGCCCGATTGTAGCTGAGATTATTATTATCATTTCTATTATTATTATTATTATTATTAAGTCCAAGTTTATTGTGTTCTTCATGGTGTTTTTGAAAATGCACCAATTTGTTCCTCATCTAACTTGAAATGTTTTGTCAAAAGGATTATTTGGGATATGTACCTTTATCAGAATGTGTTTGTTCTATTTCAGGCCAAAGTAAAACAAAGAAAACCATCTGAAGTTGTCATTGTTGTATTTTTAAGTTATTATGCCATGATTTTACCTGTCCAGCCCACGTGGGAATAGATTATCCTCCATGCAGGCCCTGAGCTAAAATTAGTTTGACACCTCTGGTCGACAGTAACACAGCATTGAAAGGTGCACACTCTAGACCAGGGGTCGGCAACACAAAATGTGAAAGAGCCATATTGGACCAAACATACAAAAACAGATCCGTCTGGAGCCGCAAAAAATTAAAAGCCATATTTTATACAGCGTCATGAGATATAAATTGAATTAAGAGGACTTAAAGGAAACTAAATGAGCTCAAATGCACCTACAAATGAGGCAAAATGTCACAATATGTACATATAGCTAGCCTAAATAGCATATTAGCATCGATTAGCTTGCAGTGACCAAATATGTCTGATTAGCACTCCACACAAGTCAATAACATCAACAAAACTCACCTTTGTGCATTCATGCACAACGTTAAAAGGTTGGTGGACAAAATGAGACAGAAAAAGAAGTGGCATAAAACACATTCTAGAAAGTCGGAGAAAGTTATACATGTAAACAAACTGCGGTGAGTTCACGGAGCGCCAAAATTAGTAGGACAAAACGGCTCTCGCTAAATACTTCGATAAGTGAAGCATGTTTAATGTATACAGTGTGCTTTATAACAATTAGGGAGGTTTGTGTCATGTTTTTCCTCCTACAGAAACCATATTAAAACAAAAAATATTTATTTTACATTTTTCCCCCGTCATCGTTTTCCATTTTTCATACATTTTTGTTAAAGCTCCAGAGAGCCACTAGGGCGGCGCTAAAGAGCCGCGGGTTGCCGACCACCGGTCTAGACAAGTTGTCAACCGCTGGAAGAAATATTTTATAAGATTTTGGAAAGTTATGACCATATGTCATGAACAAACACAAACAAATTGATCACCTGTTTATATAAAACACCTAAGTCAAGTATTGAAATGTTTGCGGCCTGAATGAGACTTCAATATTTACCTCTTGAACCCTAATAAGCAAAAAAAATATTTATGACTTCTTAGTTTGTAGATGCAACGTATAACATGTGTATATCCAAAAATCACAAGGGCAAACAGAATCACAAAACCCTGTGCCACGCTTATTAATACTGTAATATTTGTACTAATGATGTTTGTAAATAATAGTGGTCTGCTCACAATGGCATCAGTGATGATCTACCAATTTTCACAACATATGACGGAAACTACAAGGAGACAAACATTGATAACAAAACAATACCCTTCAAAGACTAGGCACAAAGAAATGTATTAATGTTTTTAAAAATGAAATCACAAAACCCTGTGCAATTCTTATTAATACTGTAATATTTGTACTAATGATTTTGATAATAATAGTGGTCTGCTCACAATGGCATCAGTGATGATCTACCAATTTTCACAATATATGACGGAAACTACAAGGAGACAAAAATGGATAACAAAAAAAATTACTTCGAAGACTATGCACAAAGAAAAGTATGTCATTGTGCACTCTTGTTTGTTTTTGTCACCAAGACAACTCATTTGTTTTCACCTGTCATGTCCCGCACCTGATTCACTTGGACTCATGCACCCGTTGTTAATCACCACATTTAAGCCTGTAGTTGCCAGGCAGTCAGCCTGGCGACATCACCCTCTACACACCCTTGATGCCCGATTGATTACGCGGTCCATGCCATAGTGCTCATACCATTGCTGTGTTGTTTTTGACTTTTTCACGCCATAGTAAGTGTTGTGTTTTTATGTCCACAGTTTAGTGAGTTTTTTTAAGTTCATGTTTCATGTCCTAAGTTGTTTTGTGTGCGCCTATCGTTTGGTACCTTTTGAGTGGTTATTTAAAAGATGTCAGTAACTTAACGCCATGTCCGGTCCAGTGGATTTGCACCACGGGAAGACAAACCACACCATAGTCCAAGTCTTGACAGTATGAATGTTTTTAATATTGAAATCACAAAAACCTGTGCCATGCTTATTAATATTGTAATATTTGTACTAATGATTTTGATAATAATAGTGGTCTGCTCACAATGGTATCAGTGATGATCTACCAATTTTCACAATACATGACGGAAACTACAGGGAGACAAACATGGATAACAAAAACAATACACTTCGAAGACTATGCACAAAGAAAAGTATGTGTCATTGTGCACTCTTGTTTGTTTTTGTCACCAGGTTAGACTCATTTGTTTTCACCTGTCATGTCCCGCACCTGATTCACTTGGACTCATGCACCTGTTGTTAATCACCATATTTAAGCCTGTAGTTGCCAGGCATGCCATGCTTATTAATATCGTAATATTTGTACTAATGATTTTGATAATAATAGTGGTCTGCTCACAATGGCATCAGTGATGATCTACCAATTTTCACAATACATGACGGAAACTACAGGGACACAAACATGGATAACAAAAACAATAAACTTCGAAGACTATGCACAAAGAAAAGTACGTGTCATTGTGCACTCTTGTTTGTTTTTGTCACCAGGACAACTCATTTGTTTTCACCTGTCATGTCCCGCACCTGATTCACTTGGACTCATGCACCTGTTGTTAATCACCATATTTAAGCCTGTAGTTGCCAGGCAGTCAGCTTGGCGACATCACCCTCTACACACCCTTGATACCCGATTGATTACACGGCCCATGCCATAGTGCTCATGCCATTGCTCTGTTGTTTTTTACTTATTCACGCCATAGTAAGTGTTTTGTTTTTATGTCCACAGTTTAGTGAGTTTTTTTAGTTCATGTTCCATGTCCTAAGTTGTTTTGTGTGCGCCTTTCGTTTGGTACCTTTTGAGTGGTTAATTAAAAGATGTCAGTAACTTCACGCCATGTCTGGTCCAGTCGATTTGCACCACGGGAAGACAAACCACACCATAGTCCAAGTCTTGACGGTATGAATGTTTTTAAGAATGAAATCACAAAACCCCTGTGCCATGCTTATTAACACTGTAATATTTGTAATAATGATTTTGATAATAATAGTGGTCTGCTCACAATGGCATCAGTGACGATCTACCAATTTTTACAATATATGACGGAAACTACAGGGAGACAAACATGGATAACAAACACAATACACTTCGAAGACTATGCACAAATAAAAGTATGAATGTTTTTAAGAATGATCCGAGAGAACAAAGTTGGGGCAATGTGTACAGTGATAATGAGATGGATGATGCATATAGTAATGTTTTTAATACATTAATGCTGCTTAATGACAGGGGTCTCGGACACTCATTATTTTGCGCCCCCACCTCAATATGAAAGTTTAATGTTAGTGCGGCCCGAAAGTTTTAAGTGAATGGCGCTAGACAGCTGAAGGAATCTACCAATCACGGTGTGGTATATGGCTCTCGACAATATTGGGGACGTGCCGTGATGGCACTGCCTTTAGCGTATTCTACAACCTTTCGTCGCGGCCACTTTTTCTCCATTCAAACAGCGTGCCGGCAAAGCCACATGTTGCATGTGGCTTCTATAGACACACGGAAGTGAATGCCATGCATTCTTGATCAACAGCCATATATGTCACACTGAGGGTTGCCGTATAAACAACTTTAAAGGCCTACTGAAACCCACTACTACCGACCACGCAGTCTGATAGTTTATATATCAATGATGAAATATTAACATTGCAACACATGCCAATACGGCCTTTTTAGTTTACTAAATTGCAATTTTAAATTTCCGCGAAGTGTCCTGTTGAAAACATTGCGGTATGATGACGCGTGCGTTTGATGTCACCGGTTGTGGCGGACATTTTTTTCCAGCCCGATCCAAGCTATAAGTAGTATGCTTTAATCGCATAATTACACGGTATTCTCGACATCTGTGTTGCTGAATCTTTTGCTATTTGTTCAATTAATAATGGAGAAGTCAAAGTAGAAAGATGGAGGTGGGAAGCGGTGTATTGCGGCTGCCTTTAGCCACACTAACACAGCCGTTGTTTCCTTGTTTAAAATTCCTGAAGGGGAAGCTTTACTATGGAACAGAGAGGTCAAGCAAACATGGTTCCCGAACACATCTCAACCTGGGGGTTTCGGTGAAAACATTGTGGTAATAAGTCGGCTCTTTCCGTAGTTATGAGCAGAGCTTGGGTTCTCCTGGAACTGCGGACTATAACCTCCTCCCGCCGGAGACACTGGCGGTCACCACACCCGTGGCCACACCCCTCTGACTTTCAGGTACCATATAATCTCACTAAAACACTAGTACCACAATTAGCAGATAAGGGATTTTCCAGAAGTTCCCTAGTAAATGTGTCTAATAACATCTGAATCGCTCTCACTTCCCTCACCTTTTTTTTTTTAACTTTTTTTTCTTTTCTTTTTTTTTTTTTCTAGTCCTTCACTCTCACTATCCTCATCCACAAATCTTTCATCCTTGCTCAAATTACTGGGGAAATTGTTGCTTTCTCGGTCCGAATTGCTCTTACTGCTGGTGGCTCCCATTATAAACAATGTGAGGATGTGAGGAGCTCTACAACCCGTGACATCACGCGCACATCGTCTGCTACTTCCGGTACAGGCAAGGCTTTTTTATTTGTGACCAAAAGTTGCGAACTTTATCTTTGATGTTCTCTATTAAATCCTTTCAGCAAAAATATGGCAATATCGCAAAATGATCAAGTATGACATAGAATGGACCTGCTATCCCCGTTTAAACAAGAAAATCTCATTTCAGTAGGCCTTTAACACTGTTCAATCAATCAATCAATCAATGTTTACTTATATAGCCCTAAATCACTAGTGTCTCAAAGGGCTGCACAAACCACCACGACATCCTCGGTAGGCCCACATAAGGGCAAGGAAAACTCACACCCAGTGGGACATCGGTGACAATAATGACCCAGTGGGACGTCGGTGACAATGATGACTATGAGAACCTTAGAGAGGAGGAAAGCAATGGATGTCGAGCGGGTCTAACATGATACTGTGAAAGTCCAATCCACAATGGATCCAACACAGTCGCGAGAGTCCAGTCCAAAGCGGATCCAACACAGCAGCGAGAGTTCCGTTCACAGCGGAGCCAGCAGGAAACCATCCCAAGCGGAGGCGGATCAGCATCGCAGAGATGTCCCCAGCCGATACAAAGGCAAGCAGTACATGGCCACCGGATCGGACCGGACCCCCTCCACAAGGGAGAGTGGGACATAGAAGAAAAAGAAAAGAAACGGCAGATCAACTGGTCTAAAAAGGGAGTCTATTTAAAGGCTAGAGTATACAAATGAGTTTTAAGGTGAGACTTAAATGCTTCTACTGAGGTGGCATCTCGAACTGTTACCGGGAGGGCATTCCAGAGTACTGGAGCCCAAACGGAAAACGCTCTATAGCCCGCAGACTTTTTTTGGGCTTTGGGAATCACTAACAAGCCGGAGTCCTTTGAACGCAGATTTCTTGCCGGGACATATGGTACAATACAATCGGCAAGATAGGATGGAGCTAGACCGTGTAGTATTTTATGCGTAAGTAGTAAAACCTTAAAGTCACATCTTAAGTGCACAGGAAGCCAGTGCAGGTGAGCCAGTACAGGCGTAATGTGATCAAACTTTCTTGTTCTTGTCAAAAGTCTAGCAGCCGCATTTTGTACCAACTGTAATCTTTTAATGCTAGACATGGGGAGACCCGAAAATAATACGTTACAGTAGTCGAGGCGAGACGTAACAAACGCATGGATAATGATCTCAGCGTCTTTAGTGGACAGAATGGAGCGAATTTTAGCGATATTACGGAGATGAAAGAAGGCCGTTTTAGTAACGCTTTTAATGTGTGCCTCAAAGGAGAGAGTTGGGTCGAAGATAATACCCAGATTCTTTACCGTGTCGCCTTGTTTAATTGTTTGGTTGTCAAATGTTAGAGTTGTATTATTAAATAGAGTTCGGTGTCTAGCAGGACCGATAATCAGCATTTCCGTTTTTTTGGCGTTGAGTTGCAAAAAGTTAGCGGACATCCATTGTTTAATTTCATTAAGACACGCCTCCAGCTGACTACAATCCGGCGTGTTGGTCAGCTTTAGGGGCATGTAGAGTTGGGTGTCATCAGCATAACAGTGAAAGCTAATACCGTATTTGCGTATGATGTCACCTAGCGGCAGCATGTAGATGCTGAAGAGTGCAGGGCCAAGGACCGAACCCTGGGGAACTCCACACGTTACCTTAACGTAGTCCGAGGTCACATTGTTATGGGAGACACACTGCATCCTATCAGTAAGATAAGAGTTAAACCAAGACAGGGCTAAGTCTGACATACCAATTCGCGTTTTGATACGTTCTAATAAAATATTATGATCGACGGTATCGAAAGCAGCGCTAAGATCGAGGAGCAGCAACATAGATGACGCATCAGAATCCATCGTTAGCAATAGATCATTAGTCATTTTTGCGAGGGCTGTCTCCGTGGAGTGATTTGCCCTGAAACCGGATTGAAAGGTTTCACATAGATTGTTAGACGCTAAGTGTTCATTTAACTGCTCCGCAACAATTTTTTTGAGGATTTTTGAAATATAGGGAAGGTGAGACACCGTTCGGTAGTTTACCATGAGGTCAGGATCGAGGTTAGGTCTTTTAAGAAGAGGATGAATAACCGCTTTTTTGAATGCTAGGGGAACAGTGCCCGAGGAGAGTGATAAGTTTATAATATTTAGCACTGATGGACCTAATAATACAAAGAGCTCCTTGATCAGTTTCCCAGGAAGAGGGTCAAGTAAACATGTTGTCTCCTTTATTCCATTTACACGTTGTAACAATTCCTCTAATGTTATTTCCTCAAAACGAGAGAAACTATTTTGGAGGGCAGTATCCGCCGTATATACCATCGTATCTGTGTTAATAGAACTCCGTTGTAGCTGGGAGGCATTGTCTTTAATCTCCTTTCTAATGACTTCAATTTTCTTACTAAAGAATTGCATAAAGTCATCAGCTGAGTGGGTTGAGCTACTGGAAGGGGTCCCTTGTTGGGTTAGCGATGCTACCGTACTAAACAAAAATTTAGGATCGTTTCTATTACGGTGGATGAGATTTGAGTAATATTTAGCTTTAGCTAAGGTAAGCATGTGTTTATAAGTTATTAAACCATCACTCCATGCTTGATGGTGCACCTCAAGTTTAGTCGTGCGCCATTTGCGTTCCAGCTTTCTACATAATAATTTCTGAGCTCTAGTTTCTTCTGTAAACCACGGGGTGCGCTTTTTTGGAGCCTTTTTTAACTTTAGCGGTGCTATGTTATCAATGGTTTCGCGCAGGGCGTCGTTAAAGTTGTTAGTGAGGTTATCAATAGAGCCCACATACTTTGGGAATGGTGCCATTACCGAGGGCAGTAGGTCAGCAAGAGTTGTCGTTGTGGCTGTATTAATGTTGCGGCTGCTATAGCAGTTATTATTATTATTAGTTTGACGAACAGGCGTCTGAACCTCGAATTTTATAAGGTAATGATCGGACAATACTTTAGTATACAGGAGTATCGTAACTTTGGAAACGGTGATACCCCTGACAAGCACTAGGTCTATCGTATTACCGTTGCGATGCGTGGGTTCATTTATTATTTGTGTGAGACCACAGCTATCAATTACAGTCTGGAGCGCTACGCACGGTGGGTCCGATGGGGTATTCATATGGATATTAAAGTCCCCCATTATGATTATATTATCGGCGTGTGTCACTAGATCAGCAACGAACTCTGAGAATTAATTGATAAAGTCTGAATAGGGCCCTGGGGGGCGGTAGATAACAGCCAGGTGTAGAGGCAGCGGTGTGACAGACCTCATAGTAAGCACCTCAAACGATTTATATTTATTATTTATGTTAGGGCTAAGGTTAAAGTTTTCGTTGTATATTAGTGCGACCCACCCACCCCTTTTAAGCGGACGGGCAATATGCGCATGTGTAAAGTTAGGAGGACATGCCTCATTTAGCGCAAAAAAGTCGTTTGGTTTAAGCCAGGTTTCGCTGAGACCGATGACGTTAAGATTGTTGTCTCTGATAATATCATTAACTAATAACGTTTTGGGAGACAATGATCTTATGTTTAAAAAACCTATATTTCAGGTAGTGGGCTGTTTTAGGGAATTTTTGATCAAATTATCCGTAGTAGCAATATTAATAATGTTGTGTTTATTATGCCCAGTGCATTTAGTATAGTTACGACCATATCTAGGAATTGATACGACGGGAATTTTCCGATTGTTTGATTGTTGCTTTGATAAACTGCTCGCATCATGGTTAGCCACCTCAGTAACGGGGATTTTCCGATTGTTTGTTTGTTGCTTTGATAAACTGCCCGCATCATGGTTAGCCACCTCAGTAACGGGGATTTTCCGATTGTTTGTTTGTTGCTTTGATAAACTGCACGCATCATAGTTAGCCACCTCGGTAAAACACATGTCCAACTCTGAAACACTCAAAGCAGAAAAAACTTGTTCTAATTTAACTGACTCCTTACCCAGACCAGTAGTCTCGCATTTTCCATTTACAAATATGTGCCACACTGTAAACCCACACCAAGCAAGAATGACAAACACATTTCGGGAGAACATCCGCACCGAAACACAACATAAACACAACAGAACAAATACCCAGAATGCTTTGCAGCCCGGGCTACAATACACACCCCGCCCAGTGAGGCCACTGAAAGGAAGCTGCAGGATGTTGCTTGTCCCATACAGTGCAGCGCTGGTGAGACTGTGTGGACTAAACTGCTGTCATTGGTAATGCATAGACCAGTAGGGGCCACAGGATTCGGGGCAGGATGGATATTATATCCTTATATTAAATCTTGTACCTGCACGCTGTCTCCTGCTATCTTCTGCATTGTAGATCACGAATACAATCATCGCTATCATGCAACCCAAGCGGGACAGAGATGGTTTGATAAAAACAGACTATCCTTGAATCTCAGTAAAACTAAAATAATGCTATTTGTTATCAGCCGAAGAGAAAGTCACACACAAATACAAATATAGAGTGGAAATGACCAGTTAAAGAATCCACCTTTTTGGGTGTAATAATGGATGATAAAATTAATTGGAAATCTCATACAAAAAATATACAATATAAGGTAGCGAGGAACACATCAATAATGAATAATGCTAAATAAACACTCCATATTATTTATTGCTAGATAACTGTGTAGAGATATGGGGAAATATTTACAAAAGTTCAGTTAATTCCTTAATCGTGTTACAAAAGAGGTCAGTTAGATTAATACACAATGTTGGATATAGATAACACATAAACCCTATATTTAAATGAATCAAAAATATTTAGATTCATTGATTTGGTGCATTTGAAAACAGCTAAAATTATATACAAAGCAAATTATAACCTGCTGCCCAAGAATGTTCAACAATTCTTGTCAACAAAAGAGGAGCAATGTAACCTTAGAGAAAAATGTAACTTAAAAGGGTCATGTTATAATAAAGCCTTTCACATTTAAAACACTTCATTGTGGTCTACATCAGTGGTCCCCAACCTTTTTGTATCCGCGGAC
Organism: Nerophis ophidion; assembly: GCF_033978795.1. Lineage (NCBI taxonomy): Eukaryota > Metazoa > Chordata > Actinopteri > Syngnathiformes > Syngnathidae > Nerophis > Nerophis ophidion. The sequence goes on from NC_084627.1 coordinate 35,221,475, forward strand.
CGGTCGACGCTTAATAATTTGTCCCGCGGCACGGGGGGGGTGTCCTTTTTTTTTCTTTTTTTCTTTTTTTCTTCTTTGTCATGAAAAAGGGACGTTTTTGTCATGAAAAAGGGAGTTTTTGGTGGTTGGTGCACTATTTGTAAGTGTATATTGTGTTTTTTATGTTAATTTAATAAAAAATAAAAAAATAACAATTTTTTTTTTCCCCAATAAAAAATTCTTCTGCGGCCCGGTACCAATCGGGCCACGGCCGCGGCCTGGTGGTTGGGGACCACTGGTCTACATGACATGGGATGGTGTTGGTCAAAATGTTGCATAGATTATGTTTTACAGACCATTTTCGAGCTGCCTTCAGGTGTGCGTCGTTTTGTGGGTAGTCTTATTTACATGGCTCCACTTCGACTGCAACTTCTCCCCGTCATCCATGTTTTAATTTTAAGTGCTATGATATGGAGTATACTGACAAACATAAGGTCAAACTATACTCTAGTTTGTACAAGAAATGGCAACAGCGGAGGATGCATGTGCATGTACAAACTAGTCTGCCCCACAACAAGAGACTAGCAAAAAAAAAATAAGCTTATTGACTACATCGGGGACTACGATGACAGATTTGTGCAAAGTACTTTGGGGAAATTTCTACCATATATGGAGATATCCACTGACCTTATATGTGGGGAAAAAACATCACTAATGGGGAAAATTCCAAACGGCTCGTTCGGAGGAAGTATGAAGGTAGACAAGATTGTTTTATAAATATCTCCCCCATTCCTCCATGGTTAGAATTCAAATTTTCGGAACCTATATAAATCCCAAATAAACATAAACAGGTACCAATAGATAAGAAAAAGTTGGTTTTACAAGATAGGTCCCTTTTAAAACATGTGTATATATATACAACACATTTGGCATATCAGTATTGGTGTTGGTGGGTGGGTTGGTTGAGGTGGGCAGGATCTGGGTGGGCGGTACTGGCCTGGGGGCGGGGCTAAGGGGGAGGAGTATATTTATGGCTAGAATTCACTGAAATTCAAGTATTTCTTATATATATATATATATATATATATACATATATATATATATATATACAAACCCCGTTTCCATATGAGTTGGGAAATTGTGTTAGATGTAAATATAAACGGAATACAATGATTTGCAAATCATCTTCAACCCATATTCAGTTAAATATGCTACAAAGACAACATATTTGATGTTCAAACTGATAAACTTTTTTTTTTTGCAAATAATTATTAACTTTAGAATTTGATGCCAGCAACACGTGACAAAGAATTTGGGAAAGGTGTCAATAAATACTGATTAAGTTGAGGAATGCTCATCAAACACTTATTTGGCACATCCCACAGGTGTGCAGGCTAATTGGGAACAGGTGGGTGCCATGATTAGGTATAAAAACAGCTTCCCAAAAAATGTTCAGTTTTTCACAAGAAAGGATGGGGCGAGGTACACCCTTTTGTCCACCACTGCATGAGCAAATAGTCAAACAATTTAAGAACAACGTTTCTCAAAGTGCAATTGCAAGAAATTTAGGGATTTCAACATCTACGGTCTATAATATCATCAAAAGGTTCAGAGAATCTGGAGAAATCGCTCCACGTAAGCGGCATGGCCGGAAACCAACATTGAATGACCGTGACCTTTGATCCCTCAGACGGTACTGTATCAAAAACCAACATCAATCTCTAAAGGATATCACCACATGGGCTCAGGAACACTTCAGAAAACCACTGTCACTAAATACAGTTTGTTGCTACATCTGTAAGTGCAAGTTAAAGCTCTACTACGCAAAGCGAAAGCCATTTATCAACAACATCCAGAAACGACGCCGGCTTGTCTGGGCCCGAGATCATCTAATAGAGACTGATGAAGTGTTCTGTGGTCTGACGAGTCCACATTTAAATTTTTTGGGGGAAATATTCCACATTGTGTCAATCGGACCAAAGGGGAAGTGAACCATCCAGACTGTTATTGACGCAAAGGTCAAAAACAAGCATCTGTGATGGTATGGGGGTGCATTAGTGCCCAAGGCATGGGTAACTTACACATCTGTTTAAGGCACCATTAATGCTGAAAGATACATACAGGTTTTGGAACAACATTTGCTGCCATCTAAGGGCCGTCTTTTTCATGGATGCCTCTGCTTATTTCAGCAAGACAATGCCAAGCCACATTCAGCAAGTGTTACAACAGCTCGGCTTCGTAAAAAAAGAGTGCGGGTACTTTCCTGGCCCGCCTGCAGTCCAGACCAGTTTCCCATCAAAAATGTGTGGCGCATTATGAAGCGTAAAATACGACAGCGGAGACCCTGGACTGTTGAACGACTGAAGCTCTACATAAAACAAGAATGGGAAAGAATTCCACCTTCAAAGCTTCAACAATTAGTTTCCTCAGTTCCCAAACGTTTATTGAGTGTTGTTAAAAGAAAAGGTGATGTAACACAGTGGTGAACTTGCCCTTTCCCAACTACTTTGGCACGTGTTCCAACCATGAAATTCTAAGTCAATTATTATTTGCAAAAAAAATAAAAAAAAGTTTCTGAGTTTGAACCTCAAATATCTTGTCTTTGTAGTGCATTCAATTGAATAAGGGTTGAAAAGGATTTGTAAATCATTGTATTCCGTTTATATTTATATCTAACACAATTTCCCAACTCATATGGAAATGGGGTTTGTATATATATATATATATATATATTAGGGGTGGGCAAATTAATGCGTTAATTATGAGTTAACTCATCAATCTATTAACGCCGACAATTATTTTATCGCACATTTGCATATGTTGTTTACATGCTTTTATTTTGTTAACGCCTTTTCTTAACAAGATGGCGTCACCCGGATGGGCTTAGGCGTCGAGGGGCTCTTGGTAAAGATGGAACATTTGGCAAAAATACCAGACAATTCTGCAAATTTCATGGCTGGCTTACAGCGTGCTCACTCCGGGATCACTTACGACCGCCAGACAATTCTGGATGTGGATAGATCGGGCCGTTTTGGACTGAATGACGCGTGTTTGCTAGACCGGCTAGCTAGAATGGGAATACTTTGTCGGCTACATCCAGCAGCGGAGTATATGTGTTGTCTGTCTATTTATCAATAATGCGGACGAGGAGTGTTGGCTGAGTTCTTAACATTTGCTTTCAGAGCGTGCATATCACAACATACAAGATGCCGTCATAGCGACACAACCTATACCGGGCTACCGCGCATCCTCGTCACTCCTGTTGCATGCTGGGTAGGGTAGTTCTTTTTTCAAAATCCTTTATAAATATAGTTATTGAATAATACTTCAACAAAATATGAATTTAACTTCATAAACTGTGAAAAGAAATGCAAGATTGCAATATTCAGTGTTGACAGCTAGATTTTTTGTGGACATGTTCCATAAATATTGATGTTAAAGATTTCTTTTTTTGTGAAGAAATGTTTAGAATTAAGTTCATGAATCCAGATGGAGCTCTATTACGATCCCCAAAGAGGGCACTTTAAGTTGATGATTACTTCTATGTGAAGAAATCTTTATTTATAATTGAATCACTTGTTTATTTTTCAACAAGTTTTTTTGTTTTTTTCCCCAAATAGTTCAGGAAAGACCACTACGAATGAGCAATATTTTTCACTCTTATACAATTTAATTAATCAGAAACTGATGACATAGTGCTGTATTTTACTTCTTTATCTCTTTTTTTCCAACCAAAAATGCTTTGCTCTGATTAGGGGGTACTTGAATTAAAAAAATGTTCACAGGGGGTACATCACTCAAAAAAGGTTGAGAACCACTGAGGTAAAGAGTTCAATAGTTGTGGTCCTTTTATTGAAAAGGCAGTCCGGGCAAAAGATGTTCTACGGAATGGAACGCAACAGTTGCCTTTTGACGTTGCTCATGTGGTAGATCTGGTACCACTTTGCAGTCTTGCAATTGCCTTGCAGAGCAATTGGGGAGCAGAGTTATCCAAGCATTTGAAAACCAGTTTGACTGTGTAACAAAATAAAATTGGTAAAACTTAAAATATTGTATTTGGTTACAATATGGCAATGATGATATCGTATACTCTTCTGGTCTAGGACTTTCAAGGCGCGGTTATAGAGACACTCAATGGTCTTGATTGATGACTGGTGTGCCTGGGGCCATGGAGTTAAGCCATAAGGGATGTGTGAAAGAATCATTGCAGTCATAAAAGTAAAAAGCACATCTGAGAGTTAAGCAGTTTCTTATAATCTTAAAACAGCATAGGTTGGCCTTCAGGGTTTTACACATTTTCTTAATGTGACTTTTAAAATTCAGCTGATAGAATCTATGAGTTTATATCTATATGCATATCTGTAGAATGATCTATACAGACATCGACTGTAACGAAACCAGTTGCAATGTTTACATTGATTACATTAACCGTATTTCCTTGAATGGCCACCGGGGCGGTAATTAATTTAAAACCTCTTCTCACTCCTGCGCTTACCAAAGGCATGCGGTAAAAGTAAGCATGCGCTAATTATTTTAAAACCTCTTCTCACTCCAGCACTTACCAAAGGCATGCAGTAAAAATTTGAGTGTGATGTAAGCTTGGACCTTAAGTCCTACTGAATAGCTCTTAATCTTCTTCCCTTTATGCGATTTCAAATTACCGGTATTGAAATCAGCCTCCTCCATTTTGAAAATGATGACAGGGGAAGTGTCACGAGTGACGTCAAGAGTTTGACCAGGCGGTAATTCAAGGCAGGCGCATACTATATGCCCTGCGGCAATTCAAGGAAATACGGTATGTTTGTTATTATCACACAATCTTTAGTATTTTTTTTATTGTTTATAAACCCAGGAAATACGTCCCTGGACACTGGAGAAATTTAAGTATGGCCAAAGTATGGCCCTGTAACTACTAGGTATTGGATTGATGATTATTGATGATTATGTCTTGGGCATGACGTTAAAGTCCTACTGAAACCCACTACTACCGACCGCGCAGTCTGATAGTTTATATATCAATGATGAAATATTAACATTGCAACACATGCCAATACGGCCTTTTTAGTTAACTAAATTGCAATTTTAAATTTCCCGCGAAGTGTCGTGTTGAAAATGTCGCGGTATGATGACGGGTATGATGACGCGTGCGTTTGACGTCTCCGGTTTTAGCGGACATTATTTTCCAGCCCGATTCAAGCTATAAGTAGTCTGCTTTAATCGCATGATTAAACAGTATTCTGGAAATCTGTGTTGCTTAATCTTTTGCAATTTGTTCAATTAATAATGGAGAAGTCAAAGTAGAAAGATGGAGGTGGGAAGCTTTTAGCCTTTAGCCACACAATCACACGGTGTTTCCTTGTTTAAAATTCCCGGAGGTGAAGCTTTACTATGGATCAGAGCGGTCAAGCGAACATGGATCCCGACTACATGTCAACCGACCGGCAGTTTTCAGTGAGAAAATTGTGGTAATGAGTCGACTCTTACCGGAGATCAGCGGAGCTTCTGTCCTGCTGCAGCTGCCGTGACTTCCCTCAGAGACTCTGGCGTCAACACACCTGTGGCCACACCCCTCCGACTTTCAGGTACTATTTAACTCACTAAAACACTAGCAACACAATAGGCAGAATTATTGTAGTAAATGTGTCTAAAAACATCTGAATCGCTCCCACTGCAATCGCCTTTATTTTTTAACTTATTTTTTTCTAGTCCTTCACTCTAAATTTCCTCATCCACGAATCTTTCATCCTCGCTCAAATTAATGGGGAAATTGTCGCTTTCTCGGTCCGAATCGCTCTAGCTGCTGGTGGCTATGATTGTAAACAATGTGAGGATGTGAGGAGCCCTACAGCACGTGACGTCACACGCACATCGTCTGCTACTTCCGGTACAGCAAGGCTTTTTTATTAGCAACCAAAAGTTGCGAACTCTATCGTCGATGTTCTCTACTAAATCCTTTCAGCAAAAATATGGCAGTATCGCGAAATGATCAAGTATGACACATAGAATAGACCTGCTATCCCCGTTTAAATAAGAAAATCTCATTTCAGTAGGCCTTTAATGGTAAGTATTTTATTTGTCATCATGCAGTGGAGGCTCCTCTATGGGGTTTTGGGGCACTAGGAGGTTGACCAGGTGGCCCTTGGCCAAGGCCAAGTACCTCACTGCCCCCTAGCCAGGGATACGGTGAAGACCACAACGGCGGAACAAGCGGAAGATTTAGAACTACCACAACGCCTGCAGCCCTTTGAGACACTTGTGATTTAGAGCTATATAAATAAACATTGATTGATTGATTGAATGATTGATTATTTAACGCCATGTTCGTCTTTCATTGCAATACCAAACATATGTTTTAATAAATGTAGTACATTTTTGCAAATTTATTAGACATAAAGAACTTAAAAAATGTATTCACAGCCTTAGCTCAATGTTATGTACATGCACATTTGGCACATACTTGCCAACCTTGAGACCTACGATTTCGGGAGGTGGGGGGTGTGGTCGGGGGTGGGGTGGGGGGGCATGGTTGGGGGGTGGTTAAGAGGTGAGGAGTATATTTACCACTAGATTCATATATTCACCTAGTATTTCATATATATATATATATATATATATTTCATATATATATATATATATATATATATATATTGACTGCCTAAAATACTTGATTTTCAGTGAATTCTAGCTATATATTTTTTTTAAATTATATATATATATATATATATATACATATATATATGTATATATATACACATACATATGTGTATATATATATATAAATATAAGAAATACTTGAATTTCAGTGTTCATTTATTTACACATTTACACACACAACACTCATCTACTCGTTGTTGAGTTGAGGGTTGAATATTCCATCCTTGTTTTTCTAACCATATGCATGTACACTAGATGGCAGTATTGTCCTGTTTAAGAGTGTCACAACACATTGCTGTTTGGCAGACGAACTGCTTTAGGTAGACGAATTCGGACTGCTGTTGTTGTGTGTTGTTTTACCGCGCTGGAAGGACGATAATGAAACTGCTTAACAATAAACCCACATAAGAAACCAAGAACTCGCCCTCGATCATTTTACAGTTATAACGTCATTGGGCAGACACCCTCTTTGTACACATCACGCAGGTTCGCATTGAGCTGGAGGGGGCGTGGCCTCCAGCTTCGCCTGAATTTCGGGAGATTTTCGGGAGAAAATTTGTCCCGGGAGGTTTTCGGGAGAGGCGCTGAATTTCGGGAGTCTCGGGAGGGTTGGCAAGTATGATTTGGCCGCAATTAGAGACTCAAGACTTTTTGAATACGATGCCACAAGCTTGACACAGCTATATTAGAGCAGTTTTGCCCATTCCTCTTTGCAGCACCTCTCAAGATCCATCAGGTTGTATGGAAAGAGTTGGTTTTCATCCAAGATTTCTCTGTACATTGCCGCATTCATCTTAGTCCAGTCAGGGAGGTGACCAAGAGTCCGATGGTGACTCTTTCATCGCTACAGCATTCCTCTGTGGAGAATGAACCTCCCTGAAGGACAACCACCTCTGCAGCAATCCACTTATCAGGCTATAATGGTATAGTGGCTCGCTCAGAGGTGTCAAACTCAATCTACTCCCAAGTGGGCCGGACTGGTAAAATCACGGCACGATAACTTAAAAATAAAGACAACTTCAGAATGTTTTCTTTGTTTGAAAATAGTAAAAGGACAACAGCCGGAAACGTGGGAGAGAGAAACGGAGGAAGGAGACAGACCCAACAAGAGGCGGATGCTGATCGAGAGTGACGGAAAACAACAGCGAAAGGGAAACGACGACGTCTAAGAAGTCTAAACCTGCCCGCAGCTATGTCCCTCTTTGGTGGTCAGTGGAACCCGGACAGTGCGAGTCAGTCACAGGCACTAAAATTTGGGAATTTCCCGGGAAAATTGGGACGGTTGGCAAGTATGGTATTCGTGCCCAAGGCATGGGTAACTTACATATCTGTTAATGCACCATTAGTGCTGAAAGGTACATACAGGTTTTGGAGTAACGCATGTTGCCATCCAAGCATGGACGCCCCTGCTTATTTTAGCAAGACAATGCCAAGCCATGACAGCGTGGCTTCATAGTAAACGAGTGCGGGTACTAGACTGGCCTGCCTGTAGCCCTGATGTGTCTCCCATTGAAAATGTGTGGCGCATTATGAAGCCTAAAACACCACAACAGAGACCCCGGACTGTTGAACAATTTAAGCTGTACATCAAGCAAGAATGGGAAAGAATTTCAACTGAAAAGCTGAAAGGCCTACTGAAATGAGTTTTTCTTATTTAAACGGGGATAGCATTATCATACTTGATCATTTCGCGATATTGCCATATTTTTGCTGAAAGGATTTAGTAGAGAACATCGACAATAAAGTTTGCAACCTTTGGTTGCTAATAAAAAAGCCTTGCCTTTACCGGAAGTAGAAGACGATGTGCGCGTGACGTCACCGGTGTGAGGGCTCCTCACATCCGCACATTGATTAAAATCATGGACACCAGCAGCGTGAGCGATTCTGACAGAGAAAGCGACAATTTCACCATTAATTGGAGCGATGATGAAAGATTTGTGGATGAGGATAGTGAGAGTGAAGTACAAGAAGAAAAAAAAGACGAGGGCAGCGGGAACGATTCATATGTTATTAGACACATTTACTAGGATAATTCTGGAAAATCCCTTATCTGATTATTGTGTTACTAGTGTTTTGGTGAGATTGTAAAGTCATACCTGAAAGTCGGAGGGGTGTGGTGACCGCCAGTGTCTCTGAGTGAAGCCATGGAGGAGCCAAGAAAGTCGCAGCTGCCTCTTTGACAGCTGCAGGAAGAACGACACAAGCTCCGCTCATGTTTACGGTAAGAGCCAACTTATTACCACAATTTTCTCACCGAAACCTGCCGGTTGACATGTGGTAGAGAAACATGTTTGCTTGACCACTCTGTTCCATATTAAAGCTTCACAACAAACAAAGAAACACCGGCTGTGTTTGTGTTGCTACAGCCGGCCGAAATCCACCAAATGCATTCTTTTTTGTAGTCTCCGTTATTAATTGAACAAATTGCAAAAGATTCAATAACACAGATGTCCAGAATGCAATGTAACTATGCGATTAAATCGGACGACTTTTAGCCGTGAGTGGTGCTGGGATAAAATAAGCGTCATCCTTCCGCGACGTATTCAACAGGACACTTCGAAGGAAATTTTAAAATGCTATTTAGTAAACTAAAGCGGCCGTATTGGCATGTGTTGCAATGTTAATATTTCATCATTGATTTATAAACTATCAGACTTCGTGGTCGGTAGTAGTGGGTTTCAGTAGGCCTTGAAAGAATTGGTCTCCCCAGTTCCCAAACATTTACTGAGTGTTGTAAAAAGGAAAGGCCATGTAACACAGTGGTAAAAATGCCCCTGTGACAACTTTTTTGCAATGTGTTTCTAACATTAAGTTCGAAAATAATGATTATTTACTAAAAAAAAAATTAAGTTTCTCAGTTTGAACAATAAACATCTTGTCTTTGCAGTCTATTCAATTGAATATAATTTGAAAAGGATTTGCAAATCATTGTATTCTGTTTTTATTTACGAATTACACGACATGCCAACTTAACTGGTTTTGGGTTTGTACATGTGATTTTTGAGGCTTTTTATTTTTAATAAATTTGCTAAATTACAAAAAAAAAACTACCTTTCACATTGTCATTATGATGTTCTGTCTGTAGACCTTTGAGAACAAAAAATCAATGTATTTTCTTTTGGAATTAGGCTGTAAGATAAAATGTGTAAAAAGTGAATATTTTCAAGATGAACTGTAGCTTGATGTGGATTTTGCCAAAAGTAGGACACAATGGATAAATGATACATAGGCTTAAATTATGTAACACTTTTCTTTCTGGAGGCACAACGCTTTCAAAGCGCTTGACACTGTTACCTCCTTCACCAAATAGAAATCTGTTGTGACAGAAACCGCTCATTCATCGCATCCCAGCTCATGCACAGATCACGCAACAGCAGGAGCACCTGGGGCTTCCATATCTTACTCAAAGATATAGAGGATGTAACCCAAAACCTTTTGCGTTGGGAACTTGTATCTGAATGATGAAAAGAGAAAAGTAAGGAGGAGTGGAACATTTAATGATCCTAAGCATACCACTTTGTGGACTGCATGTATCAAAAATGTTAGAGTATACTAATGGAGCAGAATCACTGGTGTTTGTTTTCACATTTAGCCAAACAGAAGTAACAGGATAAATGAAGACAAACTCAGCTCATATTTCGCCAAATGCAACAAAACTGAAAGGCCGGAGCCTCACAGCCTAGCTGGCATATACACAACTCAACATACAGCACTATGAAGCCAACGCATTACTTAAAGGGGAACATTATCACCAAACCTATGTAAGCGTCAATATATACCTTGATGTTGCAGAAAAAAGACCATGTATTTTTTTAACCGATTTCCGAACTCTAAATGGGTGAATTTTGGCAATTTAAACGCCTTTCTGTTTATCGGTCTTTTAGCGATGACGTCAGAACGTGACGTCACCGAGGTAATACACCCGCCATTTTCATTTTCACATTACAAACACCGGGTCTCAGCTCTGTTATTTTCCGTTTTTTCAACTATTTTTTGGAACCTTGGAGACATCATGCCTTGTTGGTGTGTTGTCGGAGGGTGTAACAACACTACCAGGGAGGGATTCAAGTTGCACCACTGGCAAGAAATCTGCCGCCAGACCCTCATTGAATTAGCCAGAGTGTCTGCACATTTTACCTAAGACAGACATGGAACAGAGATGTATGGATAACCTGCAGATGCATTTGCAACGATTAAGTCAACGAAATCACAAAGGTGAGTTTTGTTGATGTTGTTGACTAATGTGCTAATCAGACATATTTGGTCGCGGCATGACTGCCAGCTAATCGATGCTAACATGCTATGCTAATCGATGCTAACATGCTATTTACGCTAGCTGTATGTACATTTGAAACTAGATACCCACATTTAATGCGAAACAAACACTTACCAATCGACGGATTTAAGTTGCTCCAGTGTCACAAGATGCGAAAGTCCTGATCGTTTGGTCTGCACATTTTACCGGCGATGCTAATAAGGCAGCCATGCTATGGGCCACTTCATTAGGTACACCCATGCTATGGCCGAAAAAAATTTGGTCCCGCAGCGAGCTGCACGAGCCCCGGGACCCCCGGGGATGACCAAAAGATACCCAGGAGTGAACCAGCCAAAGTGTGGGAAAAATTGAAGAAAAGTCGGGACAAGTCCAAAAAAGTTGGATTTTTTGCCTAAGTGTTAACATGTGTGATTTTGTCAAAGTGTCCACTTTTGGGATTTTTTCTAAGTACTATAACGAGAGAGGCCTAACCTCCCGCCTGTTTAGCCTCTTCCATTAGGCACTTAGAAAAAATCCCAGCCAAAAAAACAGGATTTTTTCTAAGTACAACAACGAGAGAGGCCTAACTTCCAGCCTCCTTATCCCAGCGCCAAGCCCAATGCATTTGAATGGGATTTATTTTTCGGGCCGGATTTTTTCTAAGTACAAAAACGAGAGAGGCTTGAGTTCTAGCCTACTTTAAGCCTCTTTCGATTTTGCCTGTTTTTTCCTGGTCGACCAAAACACCCCCATCACGTTAGTAGGTGCACCAGGCCTAGACAGGCCAAATTGGCAGGGAATGTGTCCGAGTCAAAGTGAGCTATTTTGGGACACAATTGTTGGATTTTCCCCCTCTTTTTTATGGTTCTTTTTTCGAAAGATTCCTCCAGGCTCTGAGCGACAGGGGCTCACGCGGACATCCGTGGCTGCCTAGGAGCCGCTCTCACGGAGACATTTTGGGACATTTACAGCCTGGATAAACACACATAAAAATAGCTATTCGCTCAATAGCTTCAATTTCTTCTTCAATTTCGTTTTCGCTGTCTGCCTCCATACTCTGACCATCTGTTTCAATACATGCGTAATCTGTTGAATCACTTAAGCCGCTGAAATCGGAGTCTGAATCCGAGCTAATGTCGCTATATCTTGCTGTGGTAACCGCCATGTTGTTTGTATTGGCAGCCCTGTATGACGTCACAGGGAAATGGATAGTAGTTTCGAAGATAGCGAAAATCAAGAACTTTAAAGCTTTTTTTAGGGATATTCCGGGAGGTGTAAAATTTTGAAAAAAACTTCGAAAAATAAAACAAGCCACTGGGAACTGATTTTTATTGTTTTTAACCCTTTTGAAACTGTGATAATGTTCCCCTTTAAGGCAGGGGTCAGGAACCTTTTTGGCTGAGAGAGCCTTGAAAGACAAATATTTTAAAATGTATTTCCGTGAGAGCCGTATAATATTTTTTTTACCACTGAATGCAACTAAATGTGTGCATTTCTAAGTGAAACTAACATTTTTAGACTATAATAAGTCCCTTATAGTTTTTAATAACATTGTTATTCTGAAGCTAACCAATAATAAATAAAACGCTTCCTACCATTAATGCAAGTTCTTGAACAGGTGGGGTAGAAAACTGATGGATGGATTAAAATTAGAGATGTCCAATAATGGGCAGTATGGTGGTATAGGGGTTAGTGCGTCTGCCTCATAATACAAAGGTCCTGAGTAGTCCTGGGTTCGATTCCGGGCTGGGGATCTTTCTGTGTGGAGTTTGCATGTTCTCCCTGTGAATGCGTGGGTTCCCTCCGGGTACTCCGGCTTCCTTCCACCTCCAAAGACATGCACCTGGGGATAGGTTGATTGGCAACACTAAATTGGCCCTAGTGTGTGAATGTGAGTGTGAATGTTGTCTGTCTATCTGTGTTGGCCCTGCGATGAGGTGGCGACTTGTCCAGGGTGTACAACGCCTTCCGTCCGATTGTAGCTGAGATAGGCACCAGCGCCCCCCGCGACCTCAAAGGGAATAAGCGGTAGAAAGTGGATGCATGGATGTCCGATAATGGCTTTTTTGCCAATATCTGATATTGTCCAACTCTTAATTACCGACACCGATATCAACTGATATCGATATATACAGTCGTGGAATTAACACATTATTATGCCTAGTGTATGTACAGTAGTTGTAATAATAACCGTGACGTGCATCATGATCAATATTATATAGTAAATCACTCGATAGACTGTCTGTTTTGCCCATGTGGCTGAAGAGGTTTTTTCCACTTGATTTCGGGTAAGCATGCCATTTATGTCGGCATAGCTTGGCTCCAGGTTTTTACATGTGCAGCGTCAAGTCGGGCCGGTCTTTTGTCTTCTCCAATGTTTCACCCTTTTGCTTCTAGTTTCAGGTTCAAAATGATAAGATTGTTAATCCTCATTGTCCAAAAAATGGTCCTCTTTGTTGTCTGTTACCAAGTCTGCCATGATTAGAACTAGAGATGTCAGATAATAGCTTTTTTGCCGATATTCCGATTTGTCCATCTCTTAATTACCAATTCGGATATCAACTGATACCGATATATACAGTTGTGGAATCAACACATTGTTATGCCTAATTTTGTTGTGATGCCCCGCTGGATGCATTAAACAATGTAACAAGATTTTCAAAAATAAATCAACTCATGGAAAAAAATGCCAACATGGCACTGCCATATTTATTATTGAAGTCACAAAGTGCATTTTTTTTTTTTTAACATGCCTCAAAACAGCAGCTTGGAATTTGGGACATGCTCTCCCTGAGAGAGCATGGGGAGGTTGAGGTGGGCATGGGGGATAGGGTGTAGCAGGGGGTGTATATTGTACCGTCCTGGAAGAGTTAGTGCTGGGTAGGGGTTCTGGGTATTTGTTCTGTTGTGTTTTAGGTTGTGTTACGGTGCGGATGTTCTCCCGAAATGTGTTTGTCAATCTTGTTTGGTGTGGGTTCACAGTGTGGTGCATATTTGTACCAGTGTTAAAGTTGTTTATACGACCATCCTCAGTGTGACCTGTATGGCTGTTGACCAACTATGCATTGCATTCACTTGTGTGTGTGAAAAGCCGTTGGTACTATGTGACTGGCCGTGTACATAGCGGCGTTTTAAAAAGTCATAAATTTGACTTTCTGAAACCGATTATTTTGAAACCGATACCGATAATTTTCGATGTTACATTTTTAAAGCATTTATCGGACATCTCTAATTAAAATGCATGAGAATGTTTTGTATTTTGAACGTTATTTTTAACACTGTGATTACCAGTTAAATTATTCATTACTTATCGTGTTAAGCAATGTCAGCTAAGATTTATCTGAGAGCCAGATGCCAGTGACGTGCAGTGAGGTTCATGGCTGGTGAGGCACTGACTTCATCACCGTCAGATTTACAAACATATGAACCCTAAAGATTATCTTATTCACCATTTGATTGGCAGCAGTTAACAGGTTATGTTTAAAAGCTCATACCAGCCTTCTTTACACATACAAACTGTAGCACACAAAAAAGCACATTTAATAAAAAAAAAACATTATGGTTTTACCTTTACTTATAAATGAAGTCAATGCGCCGCTCCTTCTGAAAAAAAAACATCGATAACTTGTTTATAGAAGTCTTCCTTATCTTTCTTTAGTTTTAAAAGTCTCTCTGTCTTGACGGAGATCACTGTCTGAAGCAAACTCTTTAGCTCCGGCGTTGGTCTTCCTTTAATTATTACTTCCTGCTTTGATTGAAAGTCCAGTTTAGAAAACTGTTTTATTTTAGATATGTAATCCTCCATGTTAAAAGTCCAGGGGAGAGGAAGTAATAAACGCTGCTCACTCTTGCTGCTTGTTGTCACTTCTTCTGCAGCCGAGTTGTCGCAAGAATTATCCTTGGGATCACTAGCGCCCTCTATCACCAGGAGGCGGGAGAACAGGTTCCTCACACAGTGCGTCTTCGTAGCCGTTTTATGATTGCCCAGCACAAGAAATACGTCACACACATACAGTTGTTGACAAAATACACTGTGCATTATATACCTCAGCTAACTAAACTATGGAAGAATGGGCTGCTCTCAGAAGCTCAGTGATTTCCAGCATGGAACTGTAATAGGATGCCACCTGTGCAACAAATCCAGTCGTGAAATGTCCTCGCTCTTAAATACTCTGATTTATTAGAATAGAATAGAAAGTACTTTATTGATCATTCAGCACCACAGTTCGCTCACAATAAACAATAATAAATAAAATATGACATAAATTATATATGTAATATATAATATATGAATAATATAAATGTATTTTACATATATTCTACATTTAAGTGCATTCAAGAAGGAACTTATGCCTTATACTGTCTGATGGCTATCGGTATGAAGGACCTCCTGTGTCGTTCCGTGTTACATTTTGGGAGTCTGAGCCTTCCACTGAACGTGCTCATTCTCTCCGCAAGGTCCGAGTGTAGCGGGTGGAAGGTGTTGTCCATAATGGCTAGGAGTTTTGCTAGACTTCTCCTCTCTGACACCAGCGCCAGAGAGTCCAGCTCCACTCCCACCACGTTACTGGCCTTCTCTACCAGCTTGTCCAGTCTGTTAGCGTCCCTCGCTCTCAGCCCGCTGCCCCAGCAAGCCACGGCGTACAAGAAGGTGCCCGCCACCACCGACTCGTAGAACATCTTCAACATCTTTGTACAGAAGTTGAAGGATCCTAGCCTCCTGAGGAAGTAGAGGCGGCTCTGTCCCTTCTTGTAGAGGGCCTCAGCGTGTTTTGACCCATTCAGCTTGTTGTCGATGTGTGCTCCGAGGTATTTATAATCCTCAACCATTTCTACATCCACCCCTTGATGGAAACAGGGGTCGCCGGAGTACTCCTCCTCCTTCCCAGGTCCACAACCAGCTCCTTGGTCTTCGTCACATTGAGGTGGAGGTGGTTCTTTCCACACCATGTGACAAAGTCCTCCACCGTGTCCTGTATTCCTCATCATTACCATCCTCAATACACCCCACTATCGCAGAGTCATCAGAAAACTTCTGCAGGTGGCAGTACTCTGACTGATAGTGGAAATCGGTGGTGTAAATGGTGAAGAGGAAGGGGTAGAGAACTGTACCCTGCGGGGCCCCAGTGTTGCTGACCAGCCTGTCGGACACACAGTCCTGCAGTCGACCGTACTGTGGTCTGTCAGTCAGGTAATCTACATCCCAGGACAACAAGGGGGCCTCCACATGCATCCTCTCCAACTTCACACCCAGTAGCCCAGGCGGTATAGTATTGAAAGCACTGGAAAAGTCAAAAAACATGACCCTCACACTGCTCGCAGGCTTGTCCAGGTGGGTGTGGGCTCGGTTCAGCAGGTAGATGACTGCGTCCTCCACTCCCAGTCGTGGCTGGTAGGCGAAATGGAGTGGGTCCAGGTGGATTATAATAAAATAGAAGAGTTTGGGAACAACAGCAACCCAGCCAAGAACCCAATATGACTCTTTCTTCATCTTGGCGGCATCCCTCACCGGGTTCTAGAATTACCACCACGACGGGCACCAACCACCTTGCGGCCACAGCTCCAATCAGCCGCCTCGACAATAGAGGTACGGACAGAGGTGGGTAGAGTAGCCAGAAATTTTACTCGAGTAAGGGTACTGTTACTTTAGAGATGTATTACTCAAGTAAAAGTAAGGAGTAGTCACCCAAATATCTACTTGAGTAAAGGTAGAAAGTATGTTGTGAAAACACTACTCAAGTACTGAGTAACTGATGAGTAACCTGTTCGGTTAATGACGGCAACAAGTAATGCACAAAAACATAAAAATAGCAATGAACAAATTCAGAGCCAGGAATATCTCTTAAGCAACTAAAACAATAATATATATGAAATAATATATATTTGGTTTTACACTGTATTGGAAAAAAATTTTGAAAATTAATTTTATCTTTGCAACCTCATTATGCCATTGGCTAAGTTTTATATTCATAAATGTAAGTTTCTCAACACCCGACCTGTTTTTTGTGCCTTTAAAAAAGATTTAGAACTCTACATTAAAACACTCTACCTCTAACAACCAAAAAGCTGTGAAAACGATGATGCTGTGTTCCAAATTTAAGTTATTTACTGAGATTGAGTGAGCCTATGGCTTTGCACTTTGTTTATTTTATATATATATTTTTTCTGCATTCTATTTTAGTTACTCTGAATTTACAACCCCTGGCGCTGTTTTGTATGGTTTTTATACTGTTTTGTACTTACTTTGATTATTATTTTCAACTGTTTGTAAATGTTGAAATTTATAAATAAAAGTTTATAAAAAAAAAAAAAAATGTGTGCAGTTGATAATGTGACCGCCTGGCTCTGTTTGATTGGTGAAACGGAGTCAAACATTATCAGTGACTGCATTTGATTGGTGAAACGGAGTCAAACGTCACCAGTGACTGCATTTGATTGGTGAAACGCAGGCATGTGATAGATCTTACTTTGAAGGTCTGTCTGACAAACCAAACAAGCAAAGCCTGCATTAACAGATCGATAAAAATCAGTAGCGAGTAGCGAGCTGAATGTAGATAAATGCAGCGGAGTAAAAATAGCATTTCTTCTCTTTGAATATACTCAAGGAAAAGTAAAAGTATGTTGCATTAAAACTACTCTTAAAAGTACAATTTATCCCAAAAGTTTCTCAAGTAGATGTAACGGAGTAAATGTAGCGCTTTACTACCCACCTCTGGGTATGGAACATGGTCCACTCGGACTCGATGTCCAGCGCCTCCTTCGTGACATGTTCAAAGTTCTTCCAGAGGTGGGAATTTAAACTCTCTCTGACAGGAGACTCTGCCAGACGTTCCCAGCAGACCCTCACAATGCGTTTTGGCCTGCCAGGTCTGTCCGGCATCCTCCCCCACCATCGCAGTCAACTCACCAACAGGTGATGATCGGTAGAAAGCTTCGCCCCTCTCTTCACCCGAGTGTCCAAAACATGAGACCGCAAATCCGATGACACAACTACAAAGTCAATCATGGAACCGCGGCCTAGGGTGTCCTGGTGCCAAGTGCACATATGGACACCCTTATGTTTGAACATGGTGTTTGTTATGGACAATCTGTGACGAGCACAAAAGTCCAATAACAAAACACCACTCGGGTTCAGATCCGGGCGGCCATTCTTCCCAATCACGCCTCTCCAGGTTTCACTGTCGTTGCCAACATGAGCGTTGAAGTCCCCCAGTAGGACAAGGGAATCACCCGGGGGAGCACTTTCCAGTACTCCCTCCAGGGAATCCAAAAAGATTGGGTACTCTGAGCTGCTGTTTGGCGCGTAAGCGCAAACAACAGTCAGGACCCGTCCCCCCACCCGAAGGCAGAGGGAAGCTATCCTCTCATCCACTGGGTTGTTAAAGGCCTACTGAAACTCACTACTACCGACCACGCAGTCTGATAGTTTATATATCAATGATGAAATATTAACATTGCAACGGTTTACTAAATTACAATTTAAAATTTCCCGGGAGTTTCGTCTTGAAAACGTTGTGTAATGATGACGTGTACGCAAGACATCACGGGTTTTAAGGAAATATGAGCACTGCACACACACACAGCTAAAAGTCGTCTGCTTTAACGGCATAATTACACGGTATTTTGGACATCTGTGTTGCTGAATCTTTTGCAATTTGTTCAATTAATATTGGAGAAGTCACAGTAGAAAGATGGAGTTGGTCATATTCAAAGTTCTCATGTGTTCTGAGTTAAATATAATATGAATTTCAAAAAAAGGAAAAAAGATTTTGTGACGATAAAAAATATTGATGTAATCATAGAAGTATTGACTAGATACACTCTTTTGCTTAGTATCGTTACAGTGGATGTCAAACCCATGGCGTTTGTTTACATTGTGACGCCGGTGAGCTACGGTGTGTAGTGAAACATGTTTAGCTATTCCTCGTCCTGCAGGGATGGTACTTGTAAGAAACTTACTTTGTCGCCACGGAGGTGAGGATTAGCTATTTAGAAGTAGCTACGAAACTGCTGACTGTGGATGGACTTTAGCCGCTAGCTAGCTAGCCATGTCGTACAGCACCTCTTCCTGACGGCTTTTTAGTGTTATAACTTCACCTTTATCGTTAGTTTTTAAGCCAAAACGCGTCTGTTCTCCCTTTTCTGTCTACACAGCGTGTCTGCTTGTAAGTACTATGTGATTGTGCGCTGCCGTACATGCTCCTCTGCTTGTAAAACCAACAATGACACGACGTGACAACGACAGGGGGTAGGGGACCAGTACTATTTAGAAGCGGTATAGTACTGAATATGATTCATCAGGATCTATACTAATACCGGTGTAACCCTAGTCTTTGCAAAACAAAATTGATGCTAATCCATTTTTTGTTCTCTTCTTTTCCAAATAAGAATTGATTAGAGAACCGTTAAGGAACCGAATCAACAAGCAGATTGGAAAATGGAATCTGAACCGGAGTGATGTTATCAATACCCATCCCGACTGTACATAGAACTGTGGGGAGAAATGCCCTGAATTTGACCAAATCTGTTTTGGATTATCTCAGACAATGACTCAGGTACAACATAATTAAGTAGATCTCCTTCCATGCACTTTGGTCTTAGCTCCATACTTACCGCCACAAATTTCCTCAATTTGTCCCAGTCGCTCTTGTGGTGCGGTACAATAGTGCTTGTCTTGAAAAGCAGCAGGCAGTGGCTTCAAACCACCGCTGGAGTTGTTGTTGGTTGATAAATTTATTTTTTATCCATCCCTCCATCTATTTTCTTCCGCTTATCCGAGGTTGGGTCACGGGGGCAGCAGCCTAAGCAGGGAAGCCCAGACTTTCCTCTCCCCAGCCACTTCGTCCAGCTCTTCCCAGGGGATCCCGAGGCGTTCCCAGGCCAGCTGGGAGACATAGTCTTCCCAACGTGTCCTGGGTCTTCCCCGTGCCCTCCTACCGGTTGGACGTGCCCTAAACACCTCCCTAGGGAGGGGTTCGGGTGGCATCCTGATCAGATGCCTGAACCACCTCATCTGGCTCCTCTCGATGTGGAGGAGCAGCGGCTTTACTTTGAGCTTCTCACCCTATCTCTAAGGGAGAGCCCCACCAATTTTGGCCACTTGTACCTGTGATCTTGTCTTTCCGGTCATAACCCAAAGCTCATGACCATAGGTGAGGATGGGAAGGTAGATCAACCGGTAAATTGAGAGCTTTGCCTTCCGGCTCTGCTCCTTCTTCACCACAACGGATCGATCCAGCGTCAGCATTATCCACCTGTCCATCTCACAATCCACTCTTCCCTCACTCGTGAACAAGACTCCTAGCTACTTGAACTCCTCCA
The DNA here is from genome assembly GCF_033978795.1 of Nerophis ophidion. Taxonomy (NCBI): domain Eukaryota; kingdom Metazoa; phylum Chordata; class Actinopteri; order Syngnathiformes; family Syngnathidae; genus Nerophis; species Nerophis ophidion. Next base: position 35,241,684 of record NC_084627.1, read on the forward strand.
CTTGGGGCAGGGTCTCTCCCCCAACCCGGAGATGGCACTCCACCCTTTTTCCGGGCGAGAACCATGAACTCGTACTTAGAGGTGCTGATTCTCATCCCGGTCGCTTCACACTCGGCTGCAAACCGATCCAGTGAGAGCTGAAGATCCTGGCCAGATGAAGCCATCAGGACCACATCATCTGCAAAAAGCAGAGACCTAATCCTGCGACCACCAAACCGGAACCCCTCAACGCCTTGACTGCGCCTGGAAATTCTGTTCATAAAAGTTATAAACAGAATTGGTGACAAAGGGCAGCCTTGGCGTTTTATATATTTTTCTATATATATATATTTAATTTATATTTTAATGATGTTAAAAATGGCACGCTTTGTTTAAGATATCAATATACATGGTATAGCGCCATTCGGCCAGCCCTACACTTGACTATCCAAATGATATCTAAATGCAATGATCACGCCACATATTACCCACTTTATGACAACTCGTCCACATTAAAGCCTGTCGAAATTGCATACAAGCATGCTCTAAAAGTCTTAGACAACAAACCCAACACACACCATCGTTGTAACATCATAAAGAAACATGAATTGCCGAGTTGAGAAAATATAATAAATTATGCAGATACATCCTTAGTGTACAAGATTCTCCATGGACTAGCTCCACCTTCACTGAAATAATTTATAAAGACAATTTTTAAATCGATCGACTAGATTACGGTCCGGATATGAGAGTCTGGTCCCATTCATAGAAAGTCCTTTTCAGTTTTTTCATAACACACACACTTATGGAGCACAATACTATGTAACGTACAAGACTTACAACGTGTTACTAGGGCTGGACGATGTACCGAGTATATCGATTTATCGCCCAGCCCTAGAAACACGTTGAAAAAACTGAAAAGCACTTTCTATTAATGGGACCACACACTCATATCCAGACGATATATCGATATACTCGATATATCGTGGGTTTGTTTCTGTGCGATATAGAAAATGACTACATCGTGAGATTCGAGTATACGTTCTCACGCAGTGGCTTTTAGCTGCGGGCATTACACTACAGGCTCTTCCCACTCTTTCTTGTCTCTCCTTCTCACAAAGACGTAAACCAAGCGCACCTTCTTACATACGTGATGGGACACAAGTAGGCGATTTTATTTTTTGTTTGTTTCATTGCCATGCAAGTTTTATAGTTTTTTATTGCTGTGGATTTTAAATCGCATGTTTTTATATTTTAGGATTTGATTATAGTTTTATTTGCATGTTTTTATATATTAGAATTTGATTGTATTTTGAATTGCAAGTTTTTACATTTTAGAAGTTGATTGTATTTTTAATTGCATGTTTTTATTCATCGTGGACTTTGCTGGTAATGCCAGAAATGTAATGGTCCCGAGTGGTAAAAATATTAAAATCTAATAAATGTGTTGCTTAAAATCAATAAAAATTGTTAATATAAATATTAAGAACCCAATGTAGTGAGAGCAGGTGTCCAAAATAAGGAGAGATGATTAACTGGTTCACAATTTATCAAAATACAATAAAAAAAACAGTCACGTTGTCGATACTAAAATACCAGATGGTACAAATGTGATGGGCAAGGGGCCAACAGGTGTGTGGGTATCTTGGCTCCGCCCCCTTCCACGGCGTCCTCCTGCACAAAAATTAAAAAGGGAGGACGCCGTGGAAGGGGGCGGAGCCAAGATACCCACACGCCTGTTGGCCCCTCGCCCATCACGTTTGTACCATCTGGTATTTTAGTATCGACAACGTGACTGTTTTTGTTATTGTATTTTAATCAATTGTGAACCAGTTAATCATCTTTCCTTATTTTGGACACCTGCTCTCACTACATTGGGTTCTTAATATTTATATTAACAATTTTTATTGGTTTTAAGCAACACATTTATTAGATTTTAATATTTTTACCACTCGGGACCATTACACATACGTCACGTGTGCAACGTCACACGCTCCCGCGGAGCAGAGAGGTAGCGTTAGCTGTGATGCTAACGGTGAGGTGCGAGTGGTAATACGAGAGAGAGAAGGTGCGAATCTGGTAACAAATGGAGGAAGAATTAGTTCCCAAAAAAAAACAGCACATGGTCCATCATCCGGCGGTGGTTTGGCTTCAAGCAGGAATATGTTCAACATTTATGCGGCAAAAGCGTTGCTACAAAAAGTAGCAGCACTGCTAATGTAGCATCATTTGAAAAGTAACCTGCCAGAGAATGAAGAGTGCTTGAAACCCCGCATGTCAACATCTCCGGCCGGTGCCTCACCAACAAAATGCCGAAGCAACTATTTCAAGATCAACACCGCATGAAGAAAAGAAGTCAACAACAGAAGGTGATAACGTCCGCAGGAACCTACAGTATTATGCAGCTCATTTTTATTTGACAGTTATTGAAATATCTTGTGTGTCATGTTCTGTGGTCATGTTTTGTTTAGTTATGTTCTGTTTGTTTAAGACTCCAACTAGTTCCTGTTTTTGTGCACTCTTATTTGTTTTGGTTGCCATGGTGGCATGATTTTCACCTGCTGCTGGTGTTCGGACACACGCAACTGTTGTTTAATCATGACATAACTATTTAAGCCTGTAGTTGCCAGGTAGTCGGCCTGGCGACATGGACAGTATTCATCTCTTGCTCTGCCCATGTTGGATCTTTTGTTTTTGTTCGTTCCATTCCATAGTTCTTGTCACAGTAAGTGTTTTTGTTTCATGTTCATAGTTCTGCCTTAGTGTTAGTTTTGTTCCCTGCATTAAGATTTGTGCCTCCACTGCGAGCGCCTTTTGTTTGTACCCTTTGTGAGTAAAAATTAAATATGTTTTTACTGTCAAGCCATGACTGGTCTGGTCCGATTGCTTCTCGGGAAAACAATCCTTGCAGTAATTTGCGAAGAAATCCACGCCCTGACAGTGTGACATCATGCACAACAGTGAACTTTATTTGTTTTTAACAGTTGCAGTGACGTTCTGTACAAAAAGTACACTTTATTTTAGTGTTGTTTTGATATGTCATCTTGGTGACATCATTCACAAAAGTGCACTTGTAGCTTGTTTTAAAATGTCTCTGACAATCTTGCACTTTTTGTTTTGAAATGACATGAATGTTTGTGCCACTGCTTAATAACTGTTTAATAAATTCAGTTTTGGTCAATTGACTTAGTTGTTATTTCCCTCTCTGCATGAAAGTTTAAAATGAGCATATATTAATGCGATATGAAGAATGTTTTAATGTAGACTCATAGAATCATCATACTGCTGTGATTATATGCATCAAGTGTTCATTCAAGGCTAAGGCAAAATATCGAGATATATATCGTGTATCGTGACATGGCCTAAAAATATCGAGATATCAAAAATAGGCCATATCGCCCAGCCCTACCTTTTACCTCTTTCAATACCCATGTAACACTGGTGACTTGAAAATCAAAAAATGCACTCATAATGGATCTTGAAATCTATTGGATGTGTTGTATTATCAGATGTTATTGACGTAATACACGACTGTATTTTTAATGTATGGGTTGTTTTGGGGGGAGGCATGTTGCTGGTCATAAACCAGTCTTATGACCCTGTAATAAATCATGCCTTTCACCTGGATATGAGACGTCTGAGTAGGTAATCTGGCAAGTTGGGACACTTTGACAGCCATATAAGATCAGGAACTGGCGAGAAAGAAACAAAAAGCGCCTGTTCCCGCCAAGCCCCCACACTGTTTAAGACATGTTTCACCTAAAGGGGAATATAAGAAAATCCCAGCAGTCAGCATCTTATTGACAGCAGACATTGTACAGTAAGGATTGCTTTATTATGTTTGTTGGATTCCATGAAGTCTGCAGTGAGTAATAATAAGTGATGCATTTTTACAAGTAATGCGCTGCATATGCTTAAAATTATCTAAATACATAAGTATTAAAAGTTAATATAAATGTGGCTGTTACTACATTACATATATACTTACATCATGTATATAAAACCTTAATAAAGGTGTTTGAATGTTTTTTAAGGGCTTTATTGGCGGAATTGCGCAGCTCCTTTTGTTACAACTTGGCTTGGACTTAGATTGTTTCTTCGATGCAGATGAGGATCAGCACGAGCGAAGCGTGGACGTGAGTACATGACATTTGTTTAATAAACAAACAAACAACAAAAAGCGCTCACAATGGAGGAAGAAACTTGGCTAAACAGTACAAACGTGAAACAAAAACACCTGCTCGATGGCATGAAATGATGGACATAAACTAAAGGACTTTGCACAAAAACGATTGGCTATGAACTATAAACAAAGACTTACTTGGACAAAATGAACAGCGCAGCAAGGCATGAAGCAGATAAACGAGGGTGTGAAGGAGGTGCAGCATGGGTAACGTGTGTGCGAGTGCGAAGATCCGAGGACGAAGACAAGAAAAAGAGTGACTTAAATAGCTATGATCATTAGTGAAAACAGGTGTGAGGCTGAGAACAGGGACGTGACATGACATGACATGTGAAAACTAATGAGTTGGCATGGAGACGAAAACAAACCAGGAAGTGCCAAGACAGAACTTAAATGTCCCAAAAAACTAAACATAACCTGACCAAAACCAAAACAAACTTACAGGCGTGACACCTTTAAGCTCCATTGTAAGCGTACGTTTGATCGCATTTATTTAAGGGCCTACTGAAATGAGATTTTAATTTAAACGGGGATAGCAGGTCCATTCTATGTCATACTTGATCATTTTGCGATAGTTCGCAACTTTTGGTCGCTAATAAAAAAGCCTTGGCTGTACCGGAAGTAGCAGACGATGTGCGCGTGACGTCACGGGTTGTGGAGCTCCTCATACCCTCACATTGTTTACAATCATGGCCACCTGTAGCGAGAGCGATTCGGACCGAGAAAGCGACAATTTCCCCATTCATTTGAGCGAGGATGAAAGATTTGTGGATGAGTGAAGGACTAGAAAAAAATGACGAGGGCAGTGGGAGAGATTCAAATGTTATTAGACACATTTACTAGGATAATTCTGGAAAATCCCTTTTCTGCTTATTGTGTTACTAGTGTTTTAGTGAGATTATATGGCCGTACCTGAAAGTCGGAGGGGTGTGGCCACGGGTGGGGTGACCGCCAGTGTCTCTGAGGAAAGTCACGTTTCTCGACAAGGCGAAGCGAAGGCATCCGTTGGGGCCGCGGTGAGATCCCCCCACGGTGGAAGTATCCCACGTTCGAGGGCGGCCGGTCGGAGGAGGCAAGAGAGTCCGCAGCTGCCTCTTTGACAGGTGCACGAGGAACGACGCAAGCTCTCCGCTCATGTCTACGCTAAGAGCCGACTTATTACCACAATTTTCTCACCGAAACCTGCCGGTTGACATGTGGTAGGGAACCATGTTTGCTTGACCGCTCTGTTCCATTGTAAAGCATCACGTCATCTTTCGGGAATGTAAACAAGGAAACACTGACCGTGTTTGTGTTGCTTCCCACCTACATCTTTCTTCTTTGACGTCTCTATTATTAATTGAACAAATTGCAAAAGATTCAGCAACACAAAAGTCCAAAATACTGTGTAATTATGCGATTAAAGCAGACGACTTATAGCTGGGATCGGGGCTGGAACAAAATGTCCGCTACAATCCGTGATGTCACGCACACGCGTCATCATACCGCGACGTTTTTAACGGGATACTCCGTGCGAAATTTAAAACTGCAATTTAGTAAACTATAAAGGCCGTATTAGCATGTGTTGCAATGTTAAAATTTCATCATTGATATATAAACTATCAGACTGCGTGGTCGGTAGTAGTGGGTTTCAGTAGGCCTTTAATAATATTTGCAATGCAAAAAAAATATATATATCCATCGTCATGTCTCTTCTAATGATTGTGAACGATAGGCTGAATTCTAAAAAAAAAAGTGGAGTGGCCCTTAATACGCTTAAGCCGGGGGTCAGCAACCCGCGGCTCTCGAGCCGCATGCGGCTCTTTAGTGCCACCCTAGTGGCTCCCTGGAGCATTTTTAAAAAAGGATTAAAAATGGAAAAAATGGGGGGAAAATATTTCATTGTTTTAGTATGTTTTTTGTTTGAGGACAAACATGACACAAACCTTCCCAATTGTTAGAAAGCTCACTGTTTAATATGTTTGTGTGTATGCTTCACTGATGAGAGCAGTTGGTGAACATTGCTTTGTCCTACTAATTTCAGCGGTTCTTGAACTCACCATAATGTAGACGGTGACGCAACAGTTTGTTTACATGTAACATCTTCCACTCTTTCTTTGTCTCGTTTTGTCCACCAAATGTTTTATACTGTGCGTGAATGCACAAAGGTGCGCTTTATTGATGTTATTGACTTGTTGGATTGCTAATCAGGCATATTTGGTCAGTGCATGACTGCAAGCTAATCGATGCTTACATGCTATTTAGGCTAGCTGTATGTACATGTACATATTGTATCATTATGGCTCGTTTGTAGGTATATTTGAGCTAATTTAATTTCCTTTACTTTTGTCCTCTGTGTATTTAATTTATATTTGCATGTCTCACGACACATTTTCTGTATGTAATATTGGCTGCAGTTCAGATAGTTGTTTGTGTGCCATGTTGTTCCAGACCACAGCAAACATTACCTGACTTGCCAAAGATTGTAATACATCTATTAAAAGAAGACAGCCTGCTGTTTCCTTTAACTTGAACACAAACATCTATAACTTTTTGCCATTTGAAGCCAGTAATTTCCAAGTGTTATATGTCTTTCTGAGTAGCCTCTGATTAACAGTTTTCCAATGTTGTAAAAATGTGTAGAATAAATATTACATTTCAACATTTCTGTCAACAAAGATTTGCTTTTGCCTGCAACACATAGTCATTTTGATAGTAGGCTATTATAGCTAATATAGACACTTACATCATGTGTTGCCTTCATTATAAGACCTATACAAGACTAATCATTATGTGCAGCTCCAGAAAGATTAGTTTTTTTGTATTTTTGGTCAAATATGGCTGTTTCAACGTTTTGGGTTGCCGACCCCTGGCTTAAGCACTCTTAAACATAAATCCAACTTTCTATGGCAATTTAATTGCTTGTCTGTATTAATTTACCCTATTTCCTTGAATTGACGCAGGACATATAGTATGCGCCTGCCTTGAATTACTGCCGGGTCAAACTCGCTTTCCAAAATAATTAGCGCATCCTTAGAATTACCGCCTGGTCAAACTCGTGACGTCACGAGTGACACTTCCCTTGTCATCATTTTCAAAATGGAGGAGGCTGATTTCAATACCGGTAATTTGAAATCGCATAAAGGGAAGAAGACTAGGAGCTATTCAGTAGGATTTACGGTCCAAGCTTACATCACACTAAAATTTTGACTGCATGCCTTTGGTAAGTGCCGGAGTGAGAAGAGTTTTTAAAATAATTAGCGCATGCTTACTTTTACCGCATGCCTTTGGTAAGCGCAGGAGTGAGAATAGGTTTTAAATTAATTAGCGCCCCGGCGGCAATTCAAGGAAATACGGTAGTTTTTGTTTTTTTTCCTACTGTAATTTCTATTATTATTGTTTTATTGATGTACATGGCTAAGTTGTCCTGTTGTTTGGTGCAGTCTTGTTTTTATGTGTGTGGAGCCGCACCCGGGCATTTGTCACCGCCAAGAACAAGCATCATATCCCACCGGGGATAATAAAACCATGAAGGAGACGATGCCAGACATCCAGGCAAGAAGCATAAGGGAGAGTCTCAAAGGGAGACCGTGAGTAGTTTGTAAAGGCCTTCATTGAACAGCAGCTGACGTCGTCAAAATCATTAACCTTTTACCACGTCCGACCGGCTCGGAGCCAAAAAGCCAGGAATCAACTGCCACGGCAAAGTTTGAGCACCACAAGCAGGGACAGGTGAATAGCCCGGGTCGAGAGCTGAAGGGAACCAACATCAGGAGGAATGATCATTTCCCAAGGTCGATTCCCGTCCAAAGCCATCATTTGTTCCCTCTGTTCCCTCTTTATGGCTGAATGTATCCACTGTGATGACAGCTTGCCATCAATTTTTTTAAATCAATGGACAAATATGCCGTGAACGTGAAGCCACCCCCTGGCTGCATTACACTTCGGGAGTACGGTAAATAATTACCGTATTTTCCGCACTATAAGGCGCACCGGATTATAAGGTGCACCTTCAATGAATGGCCTATTTTAAAATGTTTTTCATATATAAGGCGCACCGCATTATAAGGCGCATGGAATAGATGCTACAGCAGAGAACTCATTTTAGATCGGGGGCCACATGGAGAAAAAATCTACTCCCAAGTGGGCCGGACTGGTAAAACATCTGCAAGATAACTTAAAAATAAAGACACCTTCAGATTGTTTTCTGTGTTTAAAAATAAAAGAAGCACATTCTGAAAATGTACAAATCATAATGTTGTTTTTTTACACTTACATGTTGCGGTTAATAGTATTCTATCTTCATTTGTCATTATTTATATTTTCTGAATGAATGATGTGATAATGTTCATCAGTCAACTCAATGGTATTCATTTTCAATCTATCAAGATGAAAAAATATCACAATCAAATTACAGCATGTAGTTTGATCATTTTCCTCGATTGATGTACTAATATCATGTGGTTTATTTTGTACATATGTACCATCATCCAGAGATACAAAGAATTGCCATTGCAACATCCAGTAGACACATGTAGAAGAGCTGTTTCTTTCATTCCAAAATTTTAGATTAATTTGCATACTTAGCAAACTCATCCCGCGGGCCGGATAAAACCTGTTCGCGGGCCTGATCCGTACGTTTGACACCCCTGCTTTAGATGGAGCTTCCCTAAAGGGAATGTCAACAAAACAGTCAGATAAGTCAGTCAAACTTTATTAATAGATTACAAACCAGCGTTCTGAGAACTCCGTTCACTCCCAAAATGAATAAACAGCTGTTTTTGTCATGATCCACGTCTTGGATCATGGCATATTCTGGTTTTGGTTCTGTTTGTTATCACATTCTGTCTAGTATTTGTCTTCCTCAGTTCTTTGTGGCACGTCCTGGTTTTGTTCCATTGTCATAGTTACCCATTTAGTGTCACCTGTCTCTCCTTTGATCACGCGCACCTGGCCTTGATTAGTTATCTCCCTATTTAAGACCGCCTTATTTTGACATTCTTTCTTGGACTCTTGTTTGCTTCACGCTACAGTTGACGTCGCTCTTTCCAGCCTTGTGGTAACTACCTTCGTGTACATTAGCTTCCATGCTATTTCAGTTGTTTGTCCCTAGCTCATGCTAGCGCTTTCTGTTTTGTTTGTTAGTGCCTTCGAGCAAGTGTTTTTGGTTCTTAGTCTGTTTTAGTTATTATAAATAAATTATTGTTCCTACCTCACGCTGTGTCCATCTTCGCTGCACCCACGAGAGAACAACTCGTCACCACAATGCCACCAAGACGTCAAAGTTTTATTATTTTCCCCGATTCAATAAACACGTAAAAAACCGTCTGATACTGTTACGGTAAATCAAACGTTAGTGCAATCACAATATAGTAACACTCGAAATAATGCAAAGCAATAATATATCAATAACTCAACGTTGCTCAAACGATAATGTCACACATCACAACACACAAAATAAACATGTAAAGCTCACTTTATTAAGTTATTCCTCATCCACGAATCCCTCAAATTCTTCTTCTTCTTTGACTCAAACAGTTGGACGAATACGTCTCGTCGAAGTCATCATTAAAAGAGTCAGTGTCGCTGCTGTTCATGTTAAATTCTCTCGCTGTTGCTCTATTCCCGTCTTCTACTGTGTGACTGATCGCCTTGAGCAGGGGTGCCCATTACGTCGATCGCGATCGACTGGTCGATCTCGGAGGGTGTGTCAGTCGATCTCAAGCCAGGGATTAAAAAATATACATAAAAATGAGCAATCGTCAATCATACCAAGACTTCACTTTCGTCAGTTGTTTGACATTCTCGGCACCCGAGGATCTTGTGAGATGACGCTGGCTGCTGCGAGCTCATATTTAAGAAAAAAATCACTAACAGGGCGGACGCAGAGAAACACATTTTATTTCTAGAGACTCCGTACCTACTGTCAAAACTCTAAAGACCGACTGCACAGTTCCTGTCTTCACCATAAAAGACCTGTTTCATCCTGCCTGTGCTAACAAAATAAGAGTCTCAGAAAGCTAGCGTGCACAAGCTAGCAAGCTACGGAGTTTGATGCCAATGTATTTCTCCCCCGCCCTCAGCGACCGCTTTCTCACTTGCTTGCCCACCCGCACAGTGACTGACGTCACTCACCTGCTGCCAGACATTAAAGGGCCACACACATATGCTACTCTCATAACAAAGTGTTTAAAAACGAGTATGCAAGTTGGACAAATGAGATGCCAAATCCAACCACTTTCATGTGGTATTGGACAGAAAGGAGGACTTTTTTTTCCCTCCATTTGAAAATGCGGACGTTATCAGCACCACTGTCTAATTCCAATCAATGCAAGTCATCAGAATCAAATACACCAACTTATATTCTTGTCTTCATGAAAGAAAGGAATCTGTGTGTGTTAAACATGCTTGTATTATCATTAAACACCATTAACTTGTTAACAAAAATGTCTCTTTCATAAATAAATAAATATCAATCATAAATAGGAATGAGGTAGATCTCCTCAACTTGGTCAATTGAAAAGTAGCTCGCCTGCAGAAAAAGTGTGAGCGCCCCTGGCCTTGAGTTTAAACTCTGCGACCTAAGCGTGTCTCTTAATAGGAGCCATTTTGGGGTCTTTACATAAACACAAAGAAACGGCACGCCTCCCGCAGTCATATATCCCAGCATGCACCGTGCTTCTTCTTCTCCGGGGGAAAATAAAGTCGGCGGCTGCTTAACGGAGTTGCGAGACCTGTTGTGACTCAATATTGGTCCATATATAAGGCGCTCCGGATTATAAGGCGCACTGTAAGATTTTGAGAAAATTTAAGGTTTTTAGGTGCGCCTTATAGTGCGGAAAATACGGTATATAGTTTTTTGTTGTAGAGAAATACTCTTCCATCTCTATCTCTATCTCACAAAAGGTCATATTATTATATGTGTAAATATGTTATTGTTGTTTCTAATATGTGTAAATAGACAATGAACTGAGTGATGTGGATACATTTTTTTTTTTTCCAAGTATACTTCCCAAGGACATTTCATGTCTAAATGATTCTTCTCCATTTGTAAAAGAGTCAATTACTCAAGATGTTTCTGTAACAACACGATATAGAAATGTAAAATATACATAAGTTTATACCATTATAATAGCTATTGTACTATGGAGAAGATATGTTTTGAGAATATACTATTGAATTTAGAGAATAATAATTATATTGTTGTTGTGGATTATAGGAAATATATATAATGTGTAATAAAGAGAGGAATCTTGGGAAGCTTCAAGGATTGCTTCTTAACATTGACTGTGTTTTCCAGGGCGTTTGTCTATGAACACAACTTTTTGTCTTCTGAACTCGCATACCTGTGAGATCTGTAACGCTGTCATAGAGCGCCATGTAGCCATTACCACACAAATATCCCATGTGTATTACTGTTTCCTTTCCCTTTCCAACACAAATAGACAGACAACATTCACACTCACATTCACACACTAAGCCCAATTTTGTGTTAGCAATCAACCAATCCCATGCATTCGTGTTATTTGTGTTTCTTTAATTCATATTTTATCTGTTAAATCTACTGTTGGATTAATTGTAAATAAGTTATCTCATTTTTATTCAAATATGATTGTTTGCTTATGCATTGTGTTAGACAAGCTGAAGAGAAACGAAACTTGGCGTTAGATTGAACTTAGGTCATCAATCAATCAATCAATGTTTACTTATATAGCCCTAAATCACTAGTGTCTCAAAGGACTGCACAAACCACTACGACATCCTCGGTAGGCCCACATAAGGGCAAGGAAAACTCACACCCAGTGGGACATTGGTGACAATAATGACCCAGTGGGACGTCGGTGACAATGATGACTATGAGAACCTTGGAGAGGAGGAAAGCAATGGATGTCGAGCGGGTCCAACATGATACTGTGAAAGTTCAATCCATAATGGATCCAACACAGTCGCGAGAGTCCAGTCCAAAGCGGATTCCAAAACAAAGGCGAGAGTCCCATTCACAGCGGAGCCAGCAGGAAACCATCCCAAGCGGAGGCGGATCAGCAGCGCAGAGATGTCCCCAGCCGATACACAGGCAAGCAGTACATGGCCACCGGATCGGACCGGACCCCCTTCACAAGGGAGAGTGGGACATAGGAGAAAAAGAAAAGAAACGGCAGATCAACTGGTCTAAAAAGGGAGTCTATTTAAAGGCTAGAGTATACAAATGAGTTTTAAGGTGAGACTTAAATGCTTCTACTGAGGTGGCATCTCGAACTGTTACCGGGAGGGCATTCCAGAGTACTGGAGCCCGAACGGAAAACGCTCTATAGCCCGCAGACTTTTTTTGGGCTTTGGGAATCACTAATAAACCGGAGTCCTTTGATACTTGCCAACCCTCCCGGATTTTCCGGGAGACTCCCGAAATTCTGCGCCTCTCCCGAAAACCTTCCGGGACAAATTTTCTCCCGAAAATCTCCCGAAATTCCGACGGAGCTGGAGGCCACGCCCACTCCAGCTCCATGAGAACCTGACTCGATGTTGTGACCCTCTTAAACAGGACAATACTGCCATCTACTGTACATAGAATAAAATGTCTGTTCTGAAGCCCACAGTAAAGAGACGTAACTTCATCATGACGCCTGGTTATTGACTCTATCCCAATTTATTACACCGTCCACGAGCAAAATTAAGAAATACGCTTGCAAGTTCCAGAACAATTGGAAACAAGAATTTCAGTGTATCCAGGAGAGTTCGAAGGGGAAGGGGTATGTTGCCTGTAAACTTTGTAGAACAGACTTCTCCATTGTAAACGGCGTCCGAACGGATATTCAGCCATGAACGGTCAGCGAACCACAAAGCGTCCGCAGAGCAGCATTGTTCACAACCCAGTATTATGGCCCACCTCGCAAAATCCAGACCCGATGGTGTATCTTATGCTGAGACAAAGATGGCTATGCTGATAGCTGGAAGCAACATCCCATTCTCATTTGCGGATGTCTACAACAAATCCGTGAAGGATATGTTCTCGGATTCGGAGATCGCTCGCCAATACGCAAATGGCAGAACAAAGGTTACTCAAATAGTGAAAGGTAAGTGTTGTTGTTGTTTTTTAGTAACTAACAAGCACAGTACAATTAGTAGAACAACTGTGTTTTTATTACTGTGTATTTGATAGGTGCCGTCTGAAATTCAACTATTTCTTTTATATATCTTTTATTTATATATATAATAAAATAAATATATATAGCTAGAATTCACTTGAAGTCAAATATTTTATACACATATATATATATATATGAAATATATATGAAATACTCGAGTTGGTGAATTATATGCCACCCCTCTTAACCACGCCCGCCGCCCCAACCACGCCCCACCCCCGAACACGCCCCCCCACCTCCCGAAATCGGAGGTCTAAAGGTTGGCAAGTAAGACTTAGGTTGACCTGCCAACCTCACAGACTAGTTTGCAGATGAGACAGATCAACACAGGAAGTTACTGTATCTTTTGTATTTGCGTGTGTTATGTTCTCAACATAGGTGTTATGTGTCCAACACAGCTGTAAAAACCCCTCCTCCCTTAGTACAGCTGTGTGTGTGTGTATGTAATGCAGGGCCTCCCGAATGAATTAAAAGGCGAGGGGAGTGGGAAAAAGGTTTCAGAGTGAGTTGGAGCCTGTAACTGACAAACATTTTCCAGGTCACTCTACTCGTACGAGAAAAGCAATCACTGCTTTGTCTTCTATTTTCTGTTTCTGTGTCTATATAATGTATCATGGTATTTGACCCTGACATCTACAGTATGTCAACATCAGTATTTACCACAATTTGTTTACACACACTCACAATTTATCTCATATATTCACAACCACCCCGATCACCATAGGTGAACATGCACCGGTCTCTCTTTTTCTCACTAACCAAACTATCACTGCACCTACACAACACTGGAGACCGAATACATCTGTAATAAAAAAAACTACATTTTGTAGACTATTTTGAGAAAGATTGGACAAGTATATTGGATTTAAATGACCAAGCAGAAAACCACGGCATGTGTTCTCTGGGAGACAGCAATAGTTAAAGTTAAAGTTAAAGTTAAAGGCCTACTGAAATGAGATTTTCTTATTTAAACGGGGATAGCAGGTCCATTCTATGTGTCATACTTGATCATTTCGCGATATTGCCATATTTCTGCTGAAAGGATTTAGTAGAGAACATCGACAATAAAGTTCGCAACTTTTGGTCGCTAATAAAAAAGCCTTGCCTTTAACAGAAGTAGCAGACGATGACGTCACCGGTGTGAGGCCTCCTCACATCCTCACATTGTTTATAATGTGAGCCTCCAGCAGCAAGAGCTATTCGGACCGAGAAAGCAACATTTTCCCCATTAATTTGAGCGAGGATGTAAGATTCGTGGATGAGGAAATTTAGAGTGAAGGACTAGAAAGAAAAAAATAATAATAAAGTTAAAAAAAAAGGCGATTGCATTGGGAGCGATTCAGTTGTTTTTAGACACATTTACTAGGATAATTCTGGGAAATACCTTATCTTTCTATTGTGTTGCTAGTGTTTTAGTGAGTTAAATAGTACCTGATTGTCGGAGGGGTGTGTCCACGGGTGTGTTGATGCCAGTCTCTGAGAGAAGTCACGAAGCTGCAGCAGGACAGAAGCGCCGCTGATCTCCGGTAAGAGGCGACTTTTTACCACAATTTTCTCACCGAAACCTGCCGGTTGACAAGTGGTCTGGAACCATGTTCGCTTGAACGCTCTGATCCATAATAAAGCTTCACCTCCGGGAATTTTAAACAAGGAAACACCGTGTGTTTGTGTGGCTAAAGGCTAAAGTTTCCCAACTCCATCTTTCTACTTTGACTTCTCCATTATTAATTGAACAAATTGCAAAAGATTCAGCAACACAGATGTCCAAAATACTGTGTAATTGCGCGATGAAAAGAGACGACTTTTAGCCGCAAGTGGTACTGGGCTAATATGTCCCCTCCAACCAATAACGTCCCAAACACGCGTCATCATTCCGCGACGTTTTCAACAGGAAATTTAAAATTGTAATTTAGTAAACTAAAAAGGCCGTATTGGCATGTGTTCCAATGTTAATATTTCATCATTGATATATAAACTATCAGACTGCGTGGTCGGTAGTAGTGGGTTTCAGTAGGCCTTTAAAGTACCAATGATTGTCACACATACTCGATGTGGTGGAATTTGTCCTCTGCATTTGACCCATCGCCTTGTTTCACACCCTGTGAGGTGAGGGGAGAAGTGGGCAGCAGCGATGGCCGCGCCCGGGAATCATTTTGGGGATTTAACCCCCAATTCCAACCCTTGGTGCTGAGTGCCAAGCAGGGAGGTAACACTCCCATAGTCTTTGGTATGACTCGGCTGGGGTTTGAACTCACAACCTACCGATCTCAGGGCAGACACTCTAACCCAGGGGTAGGGAACCTATTACTCTAGATCCAGATGCGGCTCTTTTGATGACTGCATCTGGCTCTCGGATAAATCTGAGCTGACATTGCTTAACACGATAAGTAATGAATAATTCCACTTGTAATCACAGTGTTAAAAATAACGTTCAAAATATAAAACATGCTCATGCATTTGAATCCATCCATCCTTTTTTCTACCGCACTTGTTCAAGAAGTTGCATTAAGGGTAAGACGTAATTTATTTATTATTGGTTAGTGTAGGACTTGCCCTCCTGGGGGTTCTTCAGACCACCAAGCACCGACATGAGAGCCTGTTTCAGGGTTACAATATTGTTTTATTTTTCAATGAGTCTCTCAGTTGCTTGGCAGTAATTGTCTTTTTCTCTTTCGTTCTCGCTCACACTCTGGCTCCAGCCCCAACCCCGTCTCTCCTCCTGGCTGATACTTATAAACAGAGCGACAGGTGATTAGATAACAAGGCCCAGCTGGGCCATTTACGCACCTGTCGCTGATTTTGAGGCCGATCCTGGCAACACCCCGCTTCGCTGCAGGGCCGCAGGCCACGCCCCCTCCATAGTTAGCTTCAGAATAACAATATTATTACAAAGAATACGAGACCTATTATACTCTACAAATGTTGGTCTTACTTAAAAACGCATGCGTTTTGTTGTGTTCAGTGTTAAAAAAATATTATATGGCTCTTACAGAAATACATTTTAAAATATTTTGCTTCTTGGCTCTCTCAGCCAAAAAGGTTTCCGACTCCTGCTCTAACCACTAGGCCACTTAGTAGGTCACGTGCGAAGAAAAAAATATTTCCTATTATTGAAATTAAGAAAAAGAAGAAAATATAAATAAAGCTGGAAGTGGAGACAAAAAAATCTAACTTCTAGAATTTGCCTGTGCTAACTCACAAGACGAACACACTTTGAACAAATTAAGAAAACTTAAACTAGTCTTAAAATAAATAATTGATGAGAAAACTCAGTTCCAACTGTAAAGGTTATACTTGGACATCTGGACATTGAGGCAATTCTTAACAACAGATTTACTTAAATTAAATAAAGGGCGAGAATCAAATTTAGATCTACCTATTTCAGTAACGCAGATGCCAAACAATAGAGCACCGGGATATGATGGGTTCCCAGTGCAGTTCTGCAAAACATTCTAGGCACTTGTAGCTCTAGTATTCACGAGAATAGCTTTAGAAATAATAATAAAAAAGTACCTCTTTCCTCCTAACATGATTTCTGCTTTAATTAGTCTCAATAAAAATCCAACACTTCCATCCATTTAACGGCCAATCGCTTTGACCAATGCAGATCTTCAAATTATCTGCAAAGTATTAGCTAGAAGATGAGAAAAAGTTACTACAGATATTGATATTTTCGGGCTTATTTGTTTGTATGTGCGTGTATAAATAACGTGC
The DNA here is from genome assembly GCF_033978795.1 of Nerophis ophidion. Lineage (NCBI taxonomy): Eukaryota > Metazoa > Chordata > Actinopteri > Syngnathiformes > Syngnathidae > Nerophis > Nerophis ophidion. The sequence goes on from NC_084627.1 coordinate 35,258,682, forward strand.
GTAAATTTTGTACAGAAAAAAAACATGTCAGAGTAGTTTTAATGCAAGATACTTTTTACTTTTACTTTAGTGTATTTGTGAAGAAGAAACACTTATTTGAGTTTCCTTCTTATCGGTACATTTATTTCCATCATAATCATACTGAACAAAAATATAAACGCAACACTTTTGTTTCTTTTTATGAGTTGAACTCATAGATAACTTTTTATTATCTACACAAAATATCTATTCCTCTTAAATATTGTTAACAAATCTGTATAAATATGTGTTAGTGAATATAATAAGACAATCCATCCCACCTCACAGGTGTGGCATGTCAAAATGCTGATTAAACAGCATGATTATTGCACAGGTGTGCCTTGGGCTGCCTGCGATTAAAAAGGCCATGAAGGTGCACCTGCTGGATGAGGAAGTCCTGGGCTGATGTGATTACATGTGGTCTGCGGTTGTGAGGCCGGTTGAATGTACTGCCAAATTCTCTGAAACGCCTTTGGAGATGGTTTAGGGCAGAGAAATTAACATTCAATTCATGGGCAACAGTTCTGGTGGACATTCCTGAAGTCAGCATGCCAGATGCACTCTCCCTCAAAACTTGCGACTTCTGTGGCATTGTGCTGTGTGATAAAACTGCAAATTTCAGAGTGACTTTTCTATTGTTGGCAGCCTAGGGCACACCTGTGCAATGATCATGCTGTAGGCCTCGGTGAAAAATCGATTTTATCGATACATTTGAATTTTTTGTTGCAGACGATTTAAAAATAAATAAAGATTTTTTTTTTTTTACACCTCTAGCTCTGGCATACATTTTGCCCCTCAGGAGGTTCCGTAGCTTGCGCCGTCCTATTACTTCCTTATCTGCACTCATAGCAAAACTTGGCTAATGATAGGTAATTCCAAATTAAACAAATTAAATAATAATACTAATAAATACTAAAAAAAAAAAATAATAATATAGATTAAACAAATTAAAGAAACAGCAATTCCAAATTAAAAAAATTAAATAAATTAAATTATAATAATAAATATAATAAATAATGGATGAAACAATGTAAAAAAACAGCAATTCCAAATTAAACCAATTAAATAAATAAGATAATAATAAATATAATAAATAATAATATATTTAAAAAAATTAAACAAACAGCAATTCCAAATTAAAACCTAACATGAACATATTAATGGAGAAGTCAACAAAAAAAGAACAATTATGCATATGCAAGTGTATATTTCGAGTACTCATTGTGTCCACCTGTCTCTGATTAGTCCCCGCCCGCTCACCTGCTTCCCGAACACTAATAAGAGGCCGTATTTAAGCTCATCTTTGCCAGTCAGTCGGGCTGGCGTCATTGTGTTCGTTCCATGCTCTGTTCTCGCCACAGTAAGTCATACTCCTTTTTCATGCCACAGTTCATGCTGTTTTTTTTAAGTCACAGTAAGTGTTGTTTGCGTTATGTTCATAGTTTATGTTAAAGTGTTAGTTTTGTTTCTTTAGCGAGTTTGTGCCTCCGCTGTGAGCGCTTTTTGTTTGTACCTTTTTTTTAGTTAATCCGTCCACCTTTCTGGGAGAACGACCTTGCAGAAAGCTGCGACCCCCCCATCTTGACAGTTTGCAAAGACATATTTATTTGGTTCTTCAGCAAAAACGTTCTTCTAGTCGGCATTGTCACATGACTCTGTTTCACCAATCCAACTAGGCACTTGTGACGTTTGACTCTATTTCACCAATCAAAGAAGCCCTGCAATCTAACTGGTAGAGAAGAACAACCCGGTGTCGGTGGGACTGAAACTGTTTTCCGCAACAAGCACATCCATCCGTGTCTTTCAAGTTCAAAGGGGTGCTGGAGCCTATCCCAGCTGCACATTCTAGGCAAGTCGCCACCTCATCGCAGGGCCAACACAGATAGACAACATTCACACTCACATTCACACACCAGAGACCATTTAGTGTTGCCAGTCAACCTATCCCCAGGTGCATGTCTTTGGAGGAGGGGAAGGGAGAAGCTGGAGTTCCCGGAGGGAACCCACACAGATACAGGAAGAACATGCAAATTCCACACAGAAAGACCCGAGCCCGGGGATCGAACCCAGCACCTTTTTATTGTGAAGCACATGCACAAACCCCTGTTCCATTGTGCTGCCTCCCAACAAGCACAAAGTACTTGAAATAAGTTAGTAGGCTTGTTTAAAAAGTGTCAAAATGTTCTCACAGAAGACAATTAATTACATGACTTTAGACCAGCACAGCTGAGGAACCCATGAACAGAATTGTTGTTGTATTTACACAATGAAATTGATACAGAATAAAAATAATAAGTGTATGTTTCATTAGTCAGTACACAACAATTATAAATAGCGGTAGATAACATGACTTCAAGACAGCATGGAAAATAGCAGTCATGAAAACAAACAACAAAACAAAAAAATCTAGCCTCCTCAAAAATAAAAGCATGTTGTGAGGTTTAAAAAGCCGCACAGTGATATATTGACTATTGAATAACTCTTGGTCATTTTAGCACTCTAATAGACTCAATGTGTAATATTCTATATTTTATTCATTCTTAAAAAAACGAAAGATGATTTTGTAATGCCAAAAACTATCGACATAATCATAGTAGTATCAACTATACGCTTCTGTACTTGGTATCATTACAGTGGATGTTAGGTGTACGTCCACCAATGGCGTTTGTTTACAATGTGAGGCGGGGGAGCTACGGTGTGTAGTGAAGCATGTTTAGCTATTCCTCGTCCTGCAGGGATGATACTTGTAAGAAACTTACTTTATTTGTCGCCATGGAGGCGAATATTAGCTATTTTGAAGTAGGGACAACACTGCCGACGGCGGATGGACGTTAGCCGCTAGCTCGCTAGCCATGTCTTAAAGCACCTCTTCCTGAGGGCGTTTCAGTGTCATAACTTCACATTATTGTTAGTTTTTAAAGGGGAACATTATCATAATTTCAAAAGGGTTAAAAACAATAAAAATCAGTTCCCAGTGGCTTATTGTATTTTTTGAAGTTTTTTTTCAAAATTTTACCGGTCCCGGAATATCCCTAAATAAAGCTTTAAAGTGCCTTATTTTCGCTATCTTCGAAACCACTATCCATTTTCCTGTGACGTCATACAGTGCTGCCAATGTAAACAAACAATGGGAATACCACAGCAAGATATAGTGACATTAGCTGGGATTCAGACTCGGATTTCAGCGGCTTAAGCGATTCAACAGATTACGCATGTATTGAAACAGATGGTTGGAGTATGAATGTATTGAAGAAGAAACTGAAGCTATTGAGCGAATAGCTATTGACGCTATTCATAGCCATAGCATGGCCGAATAGCTGCGTTAGCATCGCCGGTAAGATGTGCAGACCAAACGATCAGGACTTTCGCATTTTGTGATAATGGAGCAACTTAAATCCGTCGATTGATAAGTATTTTTTTCGCTTTAAATGTGGGTGGAAGGAAATGTAATATAGTTGCAAATGCATCTGCAGGTTTTCCATACATCTCTGTGCCATGTCTGCTTTAGCACCGCCGGTAAATAGCATGTTAGCATTGATTAGCGTAGCATGTTAGCATCGATTAGCTGGCAGTCACGCCGCGACCAAATATGTCTGATTAGCACATAAGTCAACATCAACAAAACTCACCTTTGTGATTTTGTTGACTTTACCTTGGCAAATATATCTGCAGGTTATCCATACATCTCTGTGTCATGTCTGTCATCGCCGGTAAAATGTTGAGACACTCCCGCACATTCAATGGGGGTCTGGCGGCAGACACTTTCGCATCTTCGGGCCAGTGGTGCAACTTGAATCCCTCCCTGTTAGTGTTGTTACACCCTCCGACAACACACCGACAAGGCATGATATCTCAAAGGTTCCAAAAAATAGTCGAAAAAACGGAAAATAACAGAGCTTAGACCCAATGTTTACAATGTGTTGAAAATGAAAATGGCGGCTGTATTACCTCGGCGACGTCACACTCTGACGTCATCGCCTCCAGAGCAATAAACAGAAAGGCGTTTAATTTGCCAAAATTCACCCATTTTGAGTTCGGAAATCGGTTAAAAAAATATATGGTCTTTTTTCTGCACCATCAACATATATATTGACGCTTACATAGGTCTGGTGATAATGTTCCCCTTTAAGCTAAAATGCGTCCGTTCTCCCTTTTCTGTCCACTCACTGTGTCGGCTTGTAAGTACTCAGTGATTGTGCGCTGCCGAACATGCTCGTCTGCTCGTATACCAGCAATGTCTGGACGTGACGACAACGTGGTATAGGCGATATAGTACCGAATATGATTAATTAGTATCGCGCTACAATACTAATACCGGTACACCGTACAATCCTAGTTGTGGGGTAGACCTGCTCTTACATGGACACGCATACTCCGCTGTTGCCATTTCTAATACAAATGTTAGTACAGTTCTAACTTATATCTGTTAGTAGACTAAAAACTGCAACAGGGATGACAGGGAGGAGACGCAGTCGAAGGGGAGCCACATAAATAAGACCGCCCACAAAACGGCACAACTTCAAGAGGCAATCAGAAAACAGCTTGAAGATGGTCTGTAAACATACCGTGTTTTCCAGACCATAAGGCGCACCGGATTGTAAGGCGCGGTGCCCGATGAAGGGTCTATTTTTAATCTTTTTTCATATATCAGGTGCACCGGATTATAGGGCACATTAAAGGAGTCATATTATTATAATTTTTTTCTAAATTGAAAACACTTCCTTGTGGGCTACATAACATGTAATGGTGGTGCGCCAAATCTTTCAGGACTTATGGAGATCCCAAAAACAGATCAGCAGGTACCAGAAGGTAAGAAAAGTTGCTTTTGCATAATATTGCGAAACAAAACACCAGATAATATGTCTTACCTTATACACACACCATAATAATATTTGTATGTTTAATGCGCCGACAATCCTTCGAGCTGTGCGGCTTCATAGCTTACCAAAGTCGTACCAAAACATTTTGATAGATTTTTGAGCGCCGTGTGTAATGTTCTATATTTTCAATTGAACATTTAAAATGTCGGTGTTTATTACTTGAGACATATTGCCGTCTTACTGCAGCCTACACTTATCTCTTATGTTTGACTGCCATCTACTGGTCGCACTTATCATTACACAATACCATAGCTTTGAGATGGGTAACCTCAACCAAACATATTCCTTACACAAGGCGCACCGGATCCTAGAGCGCATTAAAGGAGTCTTATGTCTTATTTTTTTCTAAATGGAAAACACTTCCTTGTGGTCTACATTACATGTAATGGTGGTTATTTGGTCAAAATGTTGCATCGATTATGTTTTGCAGATCATCTTCAAGCTGCTTTCTGACAGTCGCTTCCAGATGCGCCGTTTTGTGGGCGGTCTTATTTACGTGGCTCACCTTTGGCAGCGTCTTCTCCCTGTCATCTTGGTTGTAACGGTGTAGCGTGCAAGGACGAGAGCGTAAGAAGTGTCAAAAGATGGATCTAACGGTTTTAATGACAATCAGACTTTACTTCAATCAATAACGGAGCAGCATTTCCTCATCCGGAAACAACAACCAGGCCGGAAATGTGTCCCGTGAAAAAACATCCGACCGGAACTCTCTAATAACTAAAGTTCCTTGGGTGAATAATGTAAACTCACTACACCAGTATGTTTAAGCGCTTTTGTGGCGAGTTTACTGACATATATAAGTAAGAACTTTACACTACTTTATACTAGAAAGGGCAACAGCGGAGGATGAATGTCCCATAACAAGAAGATAGAGAAAAAGAATATTCTTATCGACAACTACAAAGGCGGACGCGCAAAATTTTTCAGGACATATTCAGATCCTAAATACAGATCAGCAGGTACTAGAAGGTAAGAAAACTTGCTTTTGCATAATATTGCGAAACAATACGCCAGATAATATGTTTTACCTTATACACACACCATGATAATACTTGTATGTTTAATGAGCCGAAAATCCTTCAAGCGGTGCGGCTTCATAGCTTACCAAAGTCGTACTAAAACGTTTCGATAGATTTTTGAGCGCCATGTTTAATATTCTATATTTTCAATGGAACATTTAAAATGTTGGCGTTGTTTACTTGAAACATATTGCCATCATAGTGTAGCCTATCGTTTTCTTTCTGGCACTCAGTTGCCTCTTTTTGCACTGCTCTCCAAATCTAAACATTGGAACTATTTAATGGGCCTCAACAAAATTGACAAGATCTTGGGTTTGGGGGAACCTGCTGTCGTGACGAAGCGGTTGTTGCTGGACACACGACGGACTCTTAGGAGAAGAAGGAGGGCCTGGCGACCCTTTTCTGTCGAGGACGTGAAGATATCCACTTATTCTGAAGTATGACAACAGGACATCTGCTGATTGGAGTAAGCGTTGCTCTGGTTTGTCGACAAATTGGAAGTTGCTGGCAGTCTTCAAAGTACCCCAAAGCTGCCACAAATGATTGGAGGATGCGGGAAGAACTGTGGATTACATCGGACTGTCTACCCTGCAGTTTTGAGGATCAGTCATAGACAATTTAGAGTGAAAAGCAAATTTTATTTTCAGCCGCATACAAAACATTGTAACTTGGATTGTTTCCCTGGCTTCGAGACTCTCCCGAAGGACGGTGTGGTGAAGACACAACAAACTCCCTTCTTGTCTCTCATGGACACACACCTGTTGTTGTTGACGTTGGACTAGGGACTGCACAATACATCAAGGCCGCGGAACAGAGACACACTACGGGCTTACACACACACACATCCACAAAAATATACGCCACACATACACCCCCCCGCCCCCCAACCCTACGCCCTCGACGCAAATCCCATAGGGGTGATGAATGGATGGTCAGCGCCTGAGACCTGCGGCCTACCATCATGACCTTGAACTACCTTCCCTCTGTTGCTGGATGTATATCTGGAGATGTATGTTGTACTATGTATATGTGCATTGCTTTGGAGGTTTTTTCCCACTCCAGACTGGGCCCCCTTAGGAGCTCAGTCTAGATTGTATTTTTTTTACTCAACCTTCCCCAGCGTTTACCTTTTTCCTTTCTTTTACGGGCCTACTTGAGGCGACCCATCAGCGTTTTTGTTCTGTAACCCTGTACACTGTTTGTTTGTCTAATCTTGAACAGGTTTGAGCTGAAAACAAAGTTTCGTTGTACTTGTGCAATGACAATAAAGACCTACCCTATCCTATCCTACACTTGTCTCTTATGTTTGACTGCCATCTATTGGTCGCCATGTACCATAGCTCCGAGGTGGGTAAGCTCAAACAAACCTATTCCTTACATGAAGTTATAATGCACACTGTCGAGTTTTGAGAGAGAAAAAAGGATTTTAATTGTGCCTCATAGTCCGGGAAATACGGTAATCAATGCTAAATTTTGACCAAAGAACCACCACCTTTACATGTCCTGTAGACCACAAGGAAGTGTTTCAAATGTAGAAGAAAACTCTTAATATGAACCCATGTTAGTCCTCCAAGGGTGTATTTCGGCTGCCCAACTTCAGCATCCGAGCTGCCATCCATTGTATAATAACCTTTCCATTAGCCACGCAAGGAACAATGTAATCAATCCTTCATGGATGTGACTCCCATTGATTTATCATCTAATGAGTCAGACAGCATTTGCATGTTGTCGTCCCCCCCCACCTACACCACCCCCACCCACACCCATCCACTAGATGGATGCTGGGGGTGTCTATGCCGCCGACCAGCTCTGACCTTCAAAATAAGTACCAGCAGTAGACAGGAAGTCTTCCTGTACCCACAGGCTGGTGTTTCAGTTTGTGTCATGCATTATTGATTTTCACTTTTTCATAGGACTAATATACTATGCTGCCTCCCAGCTCAGATGTGCAAAAGTAACATTGTCTCCATCTTGCTATGTGTGTTGGAAATCCATGCGTAGAACGCGGTTATCAGCAACCCCGCGGCTCTTTAGTGCCGCCCTAGTGGCTCCCTGGAGCATTTTTAAAAAATGATTGAAAATGGAAAAAGACGGGGGGAAAAAATTTTTTGATTTAGGATGTTTTTGGTTTGAGGACAATGATGACACAAACCTTCCCAATTGTCAGAAAGCCCACTGTTTAATAACTTTATGTGGGGGAGTATTTGGTTTATATTGATTACTTAGGTTCCGGCTAATGTTAAGGTTTTCATTGGATATTAGTGTGACCCCTCCTCCCCCTTAAAGGGGACGAGCAATATGTGCACTCGTATAGTTCGGATATGCTTCGTTAAGCGGAAAAAAAATCATCTGGTTTTTGCCAAATCTCCCAATTGTTAGAAAGCCCACTGTTTAATATGTGTGTGTGTTTGCTTCACTGATGAGAGTATTTGGTGAACATCGTTTTGTCCTACTAAATTTGGCGGTTCTTGAACTCACCATAGTGTAGACAGTTTGTTTACATGTAAAATCTTCTACTACTTCTTTGTCTCATTTTGTCCACCAAAAGTTTTATACTGTGCGTGATTGTACAAAGGTGCCCTTTGTTGGCGTTATTGATTTGCCGGGGTGCTAATCAGGCATATTTGGTCGGTGCATGACTGCAAGCTAATCAATGCTAACATGCTATTTAGGCTACCTGCATGTACTGAACATATTGCATCGTTACGCCTCGTTTGTAGGTATATTTGAGCTCATTCAATATCCTTTAGTTTTAGTTTTGCATGTCTCATGACACATTATCTGTATGTACTAATGGCTAAATTTCAGATAGTTGTTTGTGTGCCATCTTGTTCCAGACAACAGCAAACATAACCGACCTTGCCAAAGATTGTTCTAAATCTATTAAAAGAAGACAGCCTGCCATTTCCTTTAACTTAGACACACACATCTATACCCTTGGGCATGGTCATTTCCAGGAGTTATCTCACCATTCGAGTAGCCTCTGATTTACTAATGTTTTCCAATGTTGTAATAATGTGAAAAATAAATATTACATTTCAACATTTCTGTCAACGGTAAAAAAAGGTCATAGAAGACATTTCTGAACCTCTGACATATATCAGCAACGTATCATTTCTAACCGGCAAATTCCCTGACAAAATGAAAATGGCAAAAGTCGTACCCATTTATAAGAATGGCGACATACACCAGTTTACTAACTACAGACCAGTTTCAATACTTCCACAATTCTCCAAAATCATGGAAAAACTATTCATTAGCCGATTATATATATTTATCAACAAAAGTGGGGCCCTCGTGGAGAACCAATATGGATTCCGAGCAAATATCTCAACATCAATAGCATTAATCAAAATAACAAAGGAAATTACCAACGCAATAGATGGTAAAGAATGTGCGGCCGCAGTATTCATGGACTTAACAAAAGCATTTGACACAATTAATCATGATATTTTAATACAAAAATTAGAATGATATGGCATCAGAGATTTGGTCTTGAACTGGGTAAGAAGCTATTTAACCAACAGGAAGCAATATGTGAATATGGGTGAAACCATGTCAACACAGCTAGCTATATCTTGTGGTGTACCCCAGGGATCAATACTGGGACCAAGATTGTTTAATCTTTATATAAACAACATTTGTAAAGTTACAAAGAACTTAAATCCCAGTAAAACTAAAATAATGTTTTTTCGTAACAGTAGAAAAGAGCATCATACACAAATACAAATAGACAGATTAGATATTTAAAGGGGAAAAGAAACCAGATTTTTGGGAGTATTAATAGATGATAAAATGAACTGGAAATCTCATATACAAAACATACAACATAAGGTGGCAAAAAATATTTCAATAATGAACAAAGCAAAATACGTCCTGGGCCAAAAATCACTTTATGTTCTCTACTGCTCGCTAGTGTTATCATATCTGAGTTATTGTGCAGAAATATGGGGAAATAACTACAAATGTGTGCTACATTTGTTAACTGTGTTACAAAAATGATTAATTAGAATAATACATAATGTTGGATATAGAGAACATACAAACCCTTTGTTTCTTGAGTCAAAAATATTAAAGTTCGATGATTTGGTAAAATAGCAAACATCTAAAATGATGTACAAAGCAAACTATAACCTGCTACCCAAGAATGTACAACAATTCTTCTCAACTAAAGAGGAGAAATATAACCTTAGAGGAAAATCTAATTGAAAACATTTGTATGCACATACAACACTTAAAACCTTTAGCATATCAGTATGTGGAATTAAATTATGGAATGGATTAAGTAAAGAAATTAAACATTGTACTAATATGATCCAGTTTAAGAGGTTGTTGAAAATAAGATATTCTTCATCTCAGTATGTTAATAATGACTGGATTAATTAATTACCTATTACAAAACTGCTGTATATACTAATTTACAGATGTCATTCTATTATGAAAAGGTCAGTAAATAATATACAGTATTTGATATTGATATGAATATTCTTCTTCCTCCAAACACGACGAGTTGAGTTTATACCAAAAAGTTCTATTTTGGTTTCATCTGACCACATGACATTCTCCCAATCCTCTGTTGTATCATCCATGTATCCTTTTTGGTATAAACTCAACTCGTCGTGTTTGAAGGAAGAAGAATACTGAGTTGCATCCCAAGAACACCACACCTACTGTGAAGCATGGGGGTGGAAACATCATGCTTTGGGGCTGTTTTTCTGCTAAGGGGACAGGACGATTGATCCGTGTTAAGGAAAGAATGAATGGGGCCATGTATCGTGAGATTTTGAGCCAAAACCTCCTTCCATCAGCGATAGCTTTGAATGGTTGACCAAATACTTATTTTCCACCATAATTTACAAATAAATTCCTACAAGGTGAATTCCTTGATTTTTTTTCAACATTCTGTTTCTCACAGTAGAAGTGTGCCTATGATGAAAATTACAGACCTCTTTCATCATTTTAAGTGGGAGAACTTGCACAATCGGTGGCTGACTAAATACTTTTTTGCCCCACTGTATATATTTCTAAACGCTCTGAAGTGGGAAAGGGGTGGGATTAAATAAGCTTTGCTTCTTCCCACTCCTTTTCGGTCATGATGTAAAGTGAATGATATGAAATTGTGTGATGTATTATGCTGGAAGCGTGTTCATGTTCGAAATAAACTAAAGAAAGAAAGAAAGAACGAAGATTTGCTTAAGCCTAATAGTAATATTTTCATAGTAGGCTATTATAGCTAATATAGACACTTACATAATGTGTTGTCTTAATTATAAGACTTATATACGGATTTTCATTTTTTGCGACTCCAGACAGATTAGTTTTTTGTATTTTTGGTGCAATATGGCTCTTTCAACGTTTTGGCTTGCCGACCCCTGGTACAACCTAATAGTCCATTCATATTCGCTGGAAAACAATGGCTTTTAGTAATGATAGTCACCTACTTGCAACAGTCAATTTGGCAAGGACACACCTAGGGGGGAACCATATTTCTGAGGCTTAGTCATGCACCTCCATGCTACACTCTGCAAGTCCCAACCTGTCTGCTCTAGGGCAAAGTCCTGATAGCTGACACCTCCTCCCAGAGTCAAAAAAATACCAGGCAAAGATACCTAAACAATTCAGTGTGAACATAACATACCGTCTCAAAATGCTTCAAAAGGACCGATATGAGTATATTAACCAAATCCCAGTTGTTGTTTTTTTGAGAAGTACTTACGTGTTGTTGGGACGGCAACGTTGTTCACTTCCTGCGTAGTCAGACGGCGAGGGGTCTGCTTTGGAATGGTGGGAAGTTCGGCGGTGGATGTCAATGTGACAGAGGGCTCTGATGGAGTTCCTCGTGTAGGCGCACTTGAACCTTTCGTAGATGTCTCCACGTTTAAGACCTCGGGACGCACCGAGGTCGGAGAAACAGCGGTGGTCAGAGAAACAGAAGGGGGAGTCGACTGAGGAATTGACACAGGTATTCCCAGTGTGGGATCTGCCGATATGATAATAGGGTCCTGTCCTATGGGTTTAGGGTCTGAATGAGTGGGGGGGTCGTACTCGAAGATCTTATCGGCAAATACCCATTTGAGTCCAACTGTGCACAGAGCTAAACTGAGTAAACAGGCTACGATGGGCAGGATGCAGATTTTTTCAGAATGCAGGCAATTGCTAATATGTTCCATTTCTATGCACACACAGCAGGTCCCGGGCAGAGCTAGAACTCCCAAAGCTTCAGGATGCTCCCCCTCACCCTCACCCTCATCCTCCTCCTCGTCATCTTCTTCTCCTCTCGCCGGAGTTACCTCTGAAACCTCCTGCCCGTTCTCTCCGGCTAACTCCGTCTCCTCGGGTTTCTCCTCCGGGACTTGTCCGGTATCAACGGTGGAGTCGGGCGGGCGAGCGGGCCCTGCGGAAACATCCTCCATTCCCTCAGTCATCCTGTCGTTTTACAACCGCCGGACGCCGGATCTCTGAACGACTTAACTCAGAGCATCCCAGAGCAGCTGTCCGCCGCCGGTCACTTTAAGTATGTTGTCCATTACGCAGAGAAGCCAGCCGGGGAAAGGAAAAGTGCGATAACGCTCTCGGTAGTGATTCTGACCTTGTCCGGACAGCCTTTTAATGGAGTTCCGTACTCCCCAAGCAACGTATAAAATTGGGATTTTCAGATATACTGCAGGTGAGAGGAGAAGACATTGCTTAGAATGTATTGGATGTTTAAGGAGTGGCAGAAGGACCGGAGCTCACTCACCTGAGCGCTTGGATGACGGAAACGGCGTGGCGGTGGGCCGGCCGCGACTGCAGTGGCAAAAGTGTAGAGGACAGGACGGGCAGGCACTGCAGTGGCGGGAGGGACATGCTGCCTCGTCTGTCCGTCAAGCTCCCGGCAGCAGAAAGGCTGAATCATGAGGGAGCGGCAGGTGTCCTTCCTCCCCGGCGCCGCCACATAAACGATGAGTAAGGGAAAGAAGAGAGGAACAGACTGATGGTGAGAGGGCGGGCGGGGGGGTGGGGAGTGGGGGTTGTTGGGGGGGTTGCAGCAGCAGCAGCAGCAGCAGCAGCAGCTCACAAGGGTAAAGAAGATGGGTCACTCCCCTTTTCCTTCTTTCACCCCTCCTCTCTCATTCTTCTCCCTGGCTAAGTGAGTGAGGCGGGCTCCGGCCTCCTCCCTCCTTCCTCCTCTTACTCTCTCGTGCAGCCGGCTCGCCATCCCGGCACAAAATATCAAGCTAAGCAACTTCCTTAATCCAATTAGAGGCAATGTCGGCGAATCACGGGCAGGCCGACCCCTTTGGCCACCTCCTCCAGCAGCACTCCACATTGATTATGCTGATACCGACGGGTGTGTTTTTGTCTATGGGAAGGAGGCAAGGACTCAGACATATGGTTCATTACCAAAGAACAGAGCCGCTGTGTTGTGGTCCTCTCATGTCCCGAAATGTAAACTTGCATATGTACAATTGCTCTTTTTTTTGTTGACTTCTCCATTAATATGTTCATGTTAGGTTTTAATTTGGAATTGCTGTTTGTGTAAAGGCCTGCTGAAATGAGATTTTCAATCAATGTCAATCAATGTTTATTTATATAACCCCAAATCACAAATGTCTCAAAGGACTGCACAAATCATTACGACTACAACATCCTCGGAAGAACCCACAAAAGGGCAGGGAAAACTCACACCCAGTGGGCAGGGAGAATTCACATCCAGTGGGACGCCAGTGACAATGCTGACTATGAGAAACCTTGGAGAGGACCTGAGATGTGGGCAACCCCCCCCCCTCTAGGGGATCGAAAGCAATGGATATCGAGCGGGTCTAACATGATGCTGTGAAAGTTCAATCCATAGTGGCTCCAATACAGCCGCGAGAGTTCAGTTCAAGCGGATCCAAGACAGCAGCGAGAGTCCCGTCCACAGGAGACCATCTCAAGCGGAGGCAGATCAGCAGCGTAGAGATGTCCCCAATCGATACAGGCGAGCGGTCCATCCTGGGTCCCGACGAGCGGTCCATCCTGGGTCTCGACTCTGGACATCCAGTACTTCATCCATGGTCATCGGACCGGACCCCCTCCACAAGGGAGGGGGGGACATAGGAGAAAGAAAAGAAGCGGCAGATCAACTGGTCTAAAAAGGAGGTCTATTTAAAGGCTAGAGTATACAGATGAGTTTTAAGGTGAGACTTAAATGCTTCTACTGAGGTAGCATCTCGAACTGTTACCGGGAGGGCATTCCAGAGTACTGGAGCCCGAACGGAAAACGCTCTATAGCCCGCAGACTTTTTTTGGGCTCTATTAATCACTAATAAGCCGGAGTCTTTTGAACGCAGATTTCTTGCCGGGACATATGGTACAATACAATCGGCAAGATAGGATGGAGCTAGACCGTGTAGTATTTTCTTATTTAAACGGGGATAGCAGGTCCATTCTATGTGTCATACTTGATCATTTCGCGATATTCCCATATTTTTGCTGAAAGGATTTAGTAGAGAACATCCAAAATAAAGTTCGCAACTTTTGGTGCTAACAGAAAAGCCCTGCCTTTATCGGTAGTTGCAGAGGGCTCCTCACATCCTCACATTGTTTTTAATGGGAGCCTCCAACAAAAAGAGCTATTCGGACCGAGAAAACGACAATATCCCCATTAATTTGAGCGAGGATGAAAGATTTGTGTTTGAGGATATTGATAGCGACGGACTAGAAAAAAAAAAAATCAAGTTAAAAAAAAAACCTGATTGCATTGGGACGGATTCAGATGTTTTTAGACACATATACTAGGATAATTCTGGGAAATCCCTTATATTTCTATTGTGTTGCTAGTGTTTTAGTGAGTTTAATAGTACCTGATAGTCGGAAGGGTGTGTCCACAGGTGTCTTGAAGCCAGTGTCTGATGGAAGTCGACGGCAGCTGTATGGACGGCACAAGCTCAGCTGATCTCTGGTAAGTGGCGACTTTTTACCACAATTTTCTCACCGAAAACTGCTGGTTGACATTTGTTCGGGATCCATGTTCACTTGACCGCTCTGATCCATAGGAAAGTTTCACCTCCGGGAATTTTAAACAAGGAATCACCGTGTGTTTGTGTGGCTAAAGGCTAAAGCTTCCCAACTCCATCTTTCTACTTTGACTTCTCCATTATTAATTGAACAAATTGCAAAAGATTCAGCAACACAGATCTCCAAAATACTGTGTAATTATGCGGTTAAAGCAGACGACATTTAACTGTGTGTGTGCGCAGCGCTCATACTTCCTAAAAACCTGTGACGGCTTGCGTACACGTCATCATTACACGACGTTTCCAGGACGAAACTCCCGGGAAATTTAAAATTGTAATTTAGTAAACTAAAAAGGCCGTATTGGCATGTGTTGCAATGTTAATATTTCATCATTGATATATAAACTATCAGACTGTGTGGTCTGTAGTAGTGGGTTTCAGTAGGCCTTTAACATATTATTATTTATTATCCATCCATTTTCTATCGCTTGTCCCTTTTTGAATGTTTTTATTTTTTATTATTTTTATTTTTTTTGTATCACCCCACCAGCCAACTCCCACCCTCATTGTTTACCTGTATCTCACCTTTTTTTGTAAGGGGCGCCGGAAGTCGACAGCCCCCGTCAGTGATCCTGTTCTGTCTCCTTGTAATGTTTGTCTCAACTTAAATGGGATTGTGCTGAAAATTTTTATTTCCCCTCGGGGATTAATAAAGTATTTCTGATTCTGATTCTGATTCTGAAATAATAATATTGCCATTGAGCACAAGACTGTTCACTGGAGATATGCATGTATATTGTGTTCTACATGTATGATGTGGAGCTGACTAAGACATACTCAATAAACAACAATAAACAATCAGTGTTGGCACTAAGAACTTCCAAAATGGGTTCCCAGGGACCCTAACAAGTCATAAAAATGGGGTCCCACAGTTACTTTTTGGGGTCGCACTTTTTTGTAACCGTTTTGAAAGGAAATGATAAATATGTGCATTATCCTCTTATATCTGACATTCTATGTTATGTTTTGGAAAAAGGTTGTCATAAACGTTACTTGATTCATAAACAAGAAATTTTACAAAAGAGGACACATTTTTATGTCTAATTGGCACTCCAACAAGTCAATAAAATCAACAAAGCTCACCTTTTATTCACTTTCTTGTTTCCTTCATGGATCTAAACGAGGCCTGGGCAATTATTTTGACTCGGGGGCCAAATTTAGAGAAAAAAATGTGTCTATTTTTAGGAAAACTAATACAAAACCTCACAATTAAGTCTGATTGAATGCTAAAAATGTTTTGACGGACCGTCTTAAAAACTGAATGAAATTTTATTTTTTTCTATGAACGATAAAACCTTGAATATTGAGAACATATGAACGTCACACCGCCTCTCAATCGACATTTTTTACAATGAAGTCAAATGCTGCAATAATGCAGCAAACAGTGAAATACGAACGTGAAGGGTAAAAAAACAAAAAACAGCTACAATCTGATATATCACTAAGCTTTAGAACAGGCCTGGGCAATTATTTTGACTCGGGGGCCAAATTTAGAGAAAAAAATGTGTCTATTTTTAGGAAAACTAATACAAAACCTCACAATTAAATCTGATTGAATGCTAAAAATGTTATAACAGACAGCCTTAAAAACGGAATGAAATTTTATTTTTTCTATGAACGATAAAACCTTGAATATTGAGAACATATGAATGTCACACCCCTTCTCAATCGATATATTTTACAATTAAGCCAAATGCTGCAATAATGCATCAAACAGCGAAATACGAACGTGAAGGGTAAAAAAACAATAAAAAGCCACAATCTGATATATCACTAAGCTTTAGAACAGGCCTGGGCAATTATTTTGACCCGGGGGCCAAATTTAGAGAAAAAAATGTGTCTATTTTTAGGAAAACTAATACAAAACCTCACAATTAAGTCTGATTGAATGCTAAAAATGTTATAACAGACCGCCTTAAAAACAGAATGGAATTTCATTTTTTTCTATGAACGATAAAACCTTGAATATTGAGGACATATGAATGTCACACCCCCTCTCAATCGATATATTTTACAATTAAGCCAAATGCTGCAATAATGCAGCAAACAGCGAAATCCGAACGTGAAGGGTAAAAAAACAACAAACAGCCACAATCTGATACATCACTAAGCTTTAGAGCAGGCCTGGGCAATTATTTTGACTCGGGGGCCAAATTTAGAGCAAAAAATGTGTCTGAGGGCTGGTTTATCTATTTTTAGGAAAACTAATACAAAACCTCACAATAAAGTCTGATCGAATGCTAAAAATGTTATGACAGACCGCCTTAAAAACGGAATGAAATTTAATTTTTTCTATGAACGATAAAACCGTGAATATTGAGAACATATGAACGTCACACCCGCTCTCAATCGACATATTTTACAATCAAGCCAAATGCAACAAACACAGCGAAATATGGATGTGAAGGGTATAAAACCAAAATACATCTACAATCTGATACATCACTAAGCTTTAGAACTTTCTTGTAAAAACCTCCTTCCATGTCTGTCCCTGACACCCACATTTCAGGCTGTGGAAACGCTCCCCACCCACTCTGCTTGGTGCCTCGTCTGAGCTGCTGTGACGTAGATTACCATAGTAACTAGTAGGGTTGTACGGTTTACGAGTATTAGTATAGTACCGTGATACTAATTAATCATATTCGGTACCATACCGCGTCTGAAAAGTACCGGTCCGCCACACCCTAAGATTTTTTTGTTAAAATAAAGCCAATAATACCATTTTTTGTAGTCCCCTTTATTTAGAAATGTACCGAAAAGTGTCAAAATAATATTGGTATCCAGACAACGCTGGTCACTAAAATATCATGCAAAGGCGCAGATTCCAACCATTAAAATATGTTGTATAGTTCAAGACTTATGGTCATTTGAAAACATGACTGCACATCATAATGGCAGCTACACTTTCCATCTTAAAGGGGAACATTATCACAATTTCAGAAGGGTTAAACCAATAAAAATCAGTTCCCAGTGGCTTATTTTATTTTTCCAAGTTTTTTTCAAAATTTTACCCATCACGCAATATCCTGAAAAACTGATTCAAAGTGCCTGATTTTCACCATCGCTATATCCACCCCCCCATTTTCCTGTGACGTCACTGTGTGATGCCAATACAAACAAACATGGCGTATAGAACAGAAAGATATAGCGACATTAGCTCTGATTGAGACTCGGATTTCAGCGGCTTAAGCGATTCAACAGATTACGCATGTATTAAAATGGATGGTTGGAGTGTGGAGGCAGATAGCGAAAACGAAATTGAAGAAGAAACTGAAGCTATTGAGCCATATCACGACAGACAGCGGCAACAAGGACGAATTCGGTGATTGCATTCTAACCAACGATTGCATCTTTTGACCACTGGTGCAACTTGATTCCGTCAATTGGTATTTGTTTGTTTGGCATTAAATGTGGGTGGAGGGAAAGGCTGGATGCAAATATAGCTACAAATGAGGCATAATGGTGCAATATGTACATACAGCTAGCCTAAATAGCATGTTAGCATCGATTAGCTTGCAGTCATGCCATGACCAAATATGTCTGATTAGCACATAAGTCAATAACATCAACAAAACTCACCTTTGTGATTTCGTTGACTATCGTTGGAAATGCATCTGCTTTGAGTGTCGCAGGGTATCCACACATCTCTGTTGTAGCATCGCTATCGTCGGTAGCGATGCTACGACAGAACAGAACAAACGAGAGACTTTCACATCTTTTGACCACTGGTGCAACTTGAATCTGTCGATTGGTATGTGTTTGTTTGGCATTAAATGTGGATGGAGGGAAAGGCTGGATGCAAATATAGCTACAAATGAGGCATAATGATGCAATATGTACATACAGCTAGCCTAAATAGCATGTTAGCATCAATTAGCATGCCGTGACCGTTGATATGTCTGATTAGCACACTCCACGTAAGTCAACTTGAATCCGTCTCTGTTCGTGTTGTTACACCCTCCGACAACACACTGACGAGGCATAATGTCTTCAAGGTACGGAAAACAGTCAAAAAAACGGAAAATAACAGAGCTGATTTGACTTGTGTGTGTAATGTGTTTGAGAAAATGGCGGATTGCTTCCTGTTGTAACGTCACAGGTGAAAGGTCATTGTTCCGAGTCTCCGACAGCGAACAATTGAAAGGCGTTCAATCGCCAAATTCACCCTTTTAGAGTTCGGAAATCGGTTAAAAAAATATATGGTCTTTTTTCTGCAACATTAAGGTATATATTGACGCTTACATAGGTCTGGTGATAATGTTCCCCTTTAAATATCTAAAATAAAAAATTTGGGAATGTCCAGCGGGCCTTAATTTGTCCAGGTCTGATCTAAACTTTACCGCTGCCGGTATTTTTTAAAAATATTTTTATTGCAATATTTTCAGAATGTGTTTGTTCTATTTTGGGCTTAAGTAGGACTAAGTAAAAACAATATGAAGTTGTCTATATTTTTTTATTTTAATGCCACGATTTTAATAGTCCAGCCTGCGTGTGCACAGATTTTCCTGCATGCGGCCCCTGAGCTAAAATGATTTCGACACCCTTGCTTTAAACTGATGGATATTCACAAGTAATTGGGCAGAAACGTCACAAAGCCTCTGAGCATAAAGAGCCCCTGGCCTCGAGACCACCAATAAATCTATTACGATCTCTCCAACCACACTGGGTGTTTTTCCAGTAGGACATTTCAAAGACTTCTGGAGGATCAGGAGCTTAAACTAGATGAAGAAAGGTCAGGTCACTTCTACACTGAACATTGACCCTGCCGTAACCCTTTCCAATCCTTGGGACAGAATTAATACCAGTAATGGTATCTGTGGGAGAGGACTTCCTGTCAAGCTGTTGAATTAGCGACCTCCTTATTGATTATCTTCTCAGCGTTTTCGCCCTCTTTAAGATGCGCTTTGATTTTTGAAGAAGGCACTTCACTAACACTCACAAAGGCAAACCCAAAATACTCTGAGAGAGGCGTTAAGGAATAAAACATATTGAGCAAACACATCTACATCTAGCCCTAGACCAGTGGTCGGCAAACCAAAACGTTGAAAGAGCCATATTGGACCAACAATACAAAATACTAATCTGGCTGGAACTGCAACAAATGAAAAGCCTTATTTAAGTCTTATAATGAAGGCAACACATGATGTAAGTCTCTATATTAGCTATAATAGCCTACTATCAAAATGACTATGTGTCGCAGGCTGAAGCAAATCTTTGTTGACAGAAATGTTGAAATGTAATATTTATTCTACACATTTTTACAACATTAGAAACTATTAGTAAATCAGAGGTTACTCAGAAGGTGAGATAACTCCTGGAAATTACTGGCTTTTAATGGCCAAATGTATAGATATGTGTGTCCAAGTTAAAGGAAAAAGCAGGCTGTCTTATTTTAATATGTTTATTACAATCTTTGACAAGCTAGGTAATGTTTGCTGTGGTCTGGAACAACATGGCACACAAACAACTATCTGAAATGCAGCCAATATTACATACAGATAATGTGTCATGTCTCAAATATACCTACACATGAGGCATAATGATGCAATATTTACATACAGCTCGCCGAAATAGCCTGTTAGCATGGATTAGCTTGCAGTCATGCAGTGACCAAATATGTCTGATTAACACTTCAACAAGTCAATAACATCAACAAAGCGCACCTTTGTGCCTTTGCAAAGAGCATAAAATATTTGGTGGACAAAATGAGACAAAGAAGGAGTGGAAGATTTTACATGTTAACAAATTGTTGCGTCACAGTCCACACTATGGTGAGTTCCAGAACCGCCGAAATTAGTTGGACAAAACGATGTTCACCAAATACTTTTATCAGTGAAGCAAACACACACACATAATAAACAGTGGGCTTTCTAACAATTGGGAGACTTGGCGAAAACCAGATGATTTTTTTTCCGCTTAAAGAAACATATCCTAACTGTACGAGTGCACATATTACTCGTCCCCTTTAAGGGGGTGGAGGGGTCGCACTAATATCCAATGAAAACCTTAATCTTAGCCGGAACCTAAGTAATAAATATAAAAATCATTTGAAGTGCTTACTATGAGGTCTGTCACACCGCTACCTCCCCGTCTGCCTGTTATCTATCTGTTAACTTCAGTGACTACTCTCTAAAGTAGAGTACTAGTAAAGTACAGATTGTAGCAACTTCCATTGAAGGCTGATAAACATTTGATTAAGACTCGAGTCACACCACTAGAACATTCAATTAAGTGAATCTTTGGCACACCAGTAGATGGAGCACTTTTGCAAAACACTGACCGAGTGCAGCTGGGAAAGGCTCCAGCACCAAGAGGGAAAAGCGGTAGAAAACTAATGCTTTAAAATAAGGGACTGATACAATAAAACTGATTAATACATTTGAATACAGTTACACAGTAATAATATAAATAAATTATAACTAAATTAATCATACATAATAATATGTTTTTTTAGAAAAACTGTCAATAAAATGTAAAAGGTACTCAACAACATTTTTCAAAGCAAAAAATATAACAAGAACACCACCGGCTAGAATATGTTACCATTAGTGGTTTAAAGGAACACATCTTCCATCCATCCATCCATTTCCTACCACTTATTCCCTTTTGGGTCGCTGGTGCCTATCTCAGCTACAATCGGGCGGAAAGCATCGTACACCCTGGACAAGTCGCCACCTCATCGCAGGGCCGGAATACATCTTGTTTATCTATATTTTTCACAATGACAAAGTTAATTCATCAAATAAATTTTACCAGCCCGAATAAAATGATTGGTGTTTACGGTGGTCAGGTCACACACCCGGTCTCGTCAATTCGTCATACTTGCCCACCCTCCCGAATTTCAGTGCCCCTCCCGAAAATCTCCCGAGGCAACCATTTTCCCGAATTTCTCCTAATTTCCACCCTGACAACAATATTGGGGGCGTGCCTTAAAGGCACTGCCTTTAGCGTCCTCTACAACCTGAAAAAGAGACTATTATATATTTTTCCGTTATCCATAGGTTTATCTATAACCCATAAAGTAGGCAGGCACGGAGCTATTTCTCAGTGTATCTTTATTCCAGCCGGCACATTAATACACTGACACACAACATCCGGATTCCCATCATGCATTGCTTCAGAACCACGGCAAGTAGTAATGTCCAAAAACATAACAGAGACAAAGCAGAAGGACCAAGAAGAGACATGGCGACCGCGAGTAAGAAGAAGAAGTACGCTTGCAAGTTCCAAAATGATTGGAAAAAATAATTTCAGTTCATCCAGGACAGCTCGGAGGGGAAGGAGTATGCTGCCTGCAAATTTTGTAGATCAGACCTTGAACATTGAACACGGTGGCCGAACGGATATACTCATTCATGAACTGATTATTTATATATATATAAATATATATATATATATATATATATATATATATAAGAAATACTTGAAAATATATACGCTCCCTGCCTTATAACCCCCACCCACCCACCTCAACAACCCCATTACCCCCCTCTCCTGAATTCGGAGTTCTCAAGGTTGGCAAGTATGCGAATACGTGGACAAACAAAAACAGTCCAAGAGAAGCAACAGACAATTGGCAGTCATATTGTTGCTACGATACAATATACATTTAATGACAGTTAACGCTAGGCAACCAAATTGCTATTATTAGCTAAGAACACCCAAAGGGGGGAGGGGTATATATAATAGTATAAAATTAATTGGAACTTTCACGCTCCGTAGGACTCTTTGTAAATGTTGCAAACAGCCCCTTTAAGTGAAGTGAAATTAATTATATTTATATAGCACTTTGTCTAGTGACACAAAGCGCTTTACATAGTGAAACCCAATATCTAAGATACATTTAAACCCGTGTGGGTGGCACTGGGAGCAAGTGGGTAAAGTGTCTTGCCCAAGGACAAAACGGCAGTGACTAGGATGGCAGAAGCAGAAATCGAACCTGGAACCCTCAAGTTGCTGGCACGGCCACTCTACCAACCAAGCTATGCCGCCCAAGTTGCAGTGCAAATGAAAATACAGCTTCAACACTTTAGTTATTATTTTGGGGCTTAAGAAACTTCTCTATGACTTAAGCCCCAGACTTCTGTTGGTTTGATATTGTCATTACTGCCACAAGTGGTGAAAAGGTGTATTGCAACAGAGTAACCGGACCAAAGCTGAGAATGATATTTTAGTGCGGCCCTCCAGGGGCCCAACTATGGACTATGGTTAAGAAACACTGCATTAAACCATACCTAATCTTATTTCCAATCCGTAAAGTATCCGTAAAATCCTGTCCAAACATCACAAAATGGGACTGTATAGCTTGTTTGGTAGAGCGGCTGTGCCAGCAACTTGAGGGTTCCAGGTTCGATCCCCGCTTCTGCCATCCTAGTCACTGTTGTCAGGTCCTTGAGTCAGACACATTAGCCACCTGTTCCCAGTGCCACCCACACTGGTTTAAATGTAACTTAGATATTAGGTTACACTATGTAAAGCGCTTTGAGTCACTAGAGAAAAGCGCTATATAAATATAATTCACTTCACTTCAAAATTCCACAAGTTCAAAAGACCATTTTGAATATTCCGTTGGGTTGGTGATAGCTGGGTGTATATTATAGCCTGGAAGAGTCAGGGTCACATGGGATTCTGGGTATTTATTATGTTGTGTTTTTGTTGTGTTATAGTGCGGATGTTCTCCTGAAATGTGTTTGTCATTGTTGTTTGTTGTGGGTTCACAGTGTGACACATATTAGTAAGAGTGCTAAAGTTGTTTAAACGGCCACCCTCAGTGTGACCTGCATTGCTGTTGCAGTCTCTTACATGTGTCTGCTTAACTGTACATTCGAGAGAATAATTACTCTGAAATTTGGTGCTAGCGGGGTGTATAATATAGTCAGGAAGAGTCATGGATGCAAAGGATTCTGGGTATTTGTTGTGTTGCATTTATGTTGTGTTACTGTGAGGATGTTCTCCCGAAATGTGTTTGTCATTCTTGTTTGGTGTGGGTTCACAGTGTGGTGCATATTAGTAAGAGTGTTAAAGTTGTTTACATCACAACCGTCAGTGTAAACTGTATCACCCAGTAGGGCTCGCAATCGTGTGCGTGTATCTGCGGAAGCCACATACAACATGTCACTGGAGTGGCAAGCATGGATCAGGTCGGCACGCAGATAGCATTGCATGAAAGGCAGGTGCGATGACATGTTGTAGAGGACGTTAATAGTATAACCATCACGGCATGCTCTCAATGTGGTAGTCCGAGAGAAAAAAGGAAAACATTGACCCCAGATGATGTCTGGGAGAGGCACCGAAATCTGGAATCCCCCCGTAACAGTCTGGGGGGTCGGCGATTATGCAGCTGAGCCGCATCAGAGATACCATAGAGCCGCATGCGGTTCCGGAGCCGCGGGTTGCCGACCCCTGGTCTAAAGTTTACATAAGGCAATGTGAATATTGGGTTAAATGTCCCTTGGCAAGGTTCACTGCAATAAGGCGCTTTTGGTAGCCATCCACAAGCTTCTGGTTGAATTTGTGACTCCTCTTGACAAAATTGGTGCATTTCAGCTAAATTTATGGATTCTCTGACATGGACTTGTTTCTTCAGCATTGTCTACATGTTTAAGTCAGGACTTTGGGAAAACCATTCTAAAACCTTAATTTTGGCCTGATTTAGCCATTTCTTTACCATTTTTGAAGTATGTTCGGGGTCATTGTCCTGTTGGAACACCCAACCGTGCCCAAGACCCAACCTCTGGGCTGTGGATTTTATGTTGTCCTAAAGAATTTGAAGGTCATCCTCCTTTTTCATTGTCCTATTTACTCTCTGTAAAACATCAATTCCATTGGCAGCAAAACAGTCCCAAAGCATAATACTACCACCACCATGTTTGACTGTAGGAGGGGTGTTCCTTGGATTAAAGAGCTCACTTTTTCTCCTCCAAACATATTGCTGGGTATTGGGGCCAAACAGCAAATTTTTTGGTTCATCTGACATCACATGGACAAAGATAAGACCTTCTGGAGAAACGTTCTGTGGTCTGAGAGTTGCAGAAAATAGCAACTGGAATCTCTTTTGGGGAATCTCGGGATGGACAGAGAGGACAGCAAGAAACAACAACAGACAGTGATGACATCAACTTCATCATTCATCATTGGTATGGTGCTTGATAAACATCAAAAGCAGGAAAAGCTGGTCTCTAGTTTCAGAGTCTCATTAAAACCTAGGGATGGATGTTCAGTGAAGCGCAGACACACCCTTATATGAGAATTCTACAGACGTGTGGAGGATACTCACTCAAACTTGCCTGCAGATTTTATAGCAATATGCAATAATTAAAGAATTATTACATTTCATATGGTTAACAGTGTCGTGATCCGCCTCCCCGATCATACATAGTTTTTGTTCTTGAGTCCTTTTTGTGTGTTTTCTGATTATTTTTGGACTCTTCCCATCCCTAGTTTGTGCCCTTCCTTGTTTGTTCGGTTACCATGGTTTCTTATTTGTTCCACCTGCTCTGCTTTTGTCACGCACCTGTGTTTTGATTCTTACTTTAGTATTTCAGCCTGCCTTCGACCTCAGTTCGTTCTTGGTTCGTTGTTTGCCTCATGCAACACTCACGTTGGTTTCTCTGCTTCGTAAATATTTGTGCTAAGTTACTTCTTAGCTTCTCGTGCGCTCGGCACGTCAGTTTGGACTCTTTGGACTCGATGCAAGTTAGCATTAGCTTCTCGTGCGTTCAGCACATCTTTTCTTTTGTCTGTTTGTATCAGTGTTCTTTTATTTTTTGTATTAAATCAACTCTTACCTGCAATTCCTGCCTGTCTTGGTCCTCGTGCATCCCGGAGTGACACAACGTGCATCACAATGCGTTTCCAACGTGACAAACAGGACCTGTTACAGTTTTATTACCACATGACCCAGACAAGTCAGTGTGTTAAGGAGATTGTTGATACATTTAGGGCGGGGGTTGGCAACCCGCGGCTCTTTAGCACCGACCTAGTGGCAACGTGTACCTTTTTTTTTAAATGTATTAAAATGAAAAAAGATGGTGGAAAAATATATTTTTTGTTTTAATGTGTTTTTTGTAGGAGGACAAACATGACCCAAACCTTCATTACTGTTAGAAATCCCACTGTTTATATTAAACATGCTTCACTGATGAGAGTATTTGGTGAGCGCCATTTTGTCCCACTAATTTCCGCGGCCCTTGAACCCACCGCAGTTTGTTTACATGTACAGCTTTCTCAGATGCTGCCACAGAAAGACGTGTTTTTAGCCACTCCTTCTTTGTCCACCAAATGTTTTATGCTGTGCGTGAATGCACAAAGGTGGACTTTGTTGATGGTATTGACTTGGGTGGAGTGTTAATCGGGCATATTTGCTCAGTGCTTTTTGGCATACTTACCAATCTTGAGACCTCTGATTTCGGGAGGTGGGGGGTGGGGATGGGGGGGCGTAGTCAGGGGTGGGGCGGGGGGCGTGGTTAAGAGGGGTGGCATATAATTCACCAACTCGAGTATTTCATATATATTTCATCCAGCCATCCATCTTTTTCCGCTTATCCGAGGTCCGGTCGCGGGGGTAGCAGCCTAAGCAGGGAAGCCCAGACTTCCCTCTCCCCAGCCACTTCCTCTAGCTCTTCCCGGGGGATCCCGAGGCGTTCCCAGGCCAGCCGGGAGACATAGGTCTTCCCAACGTGTCCTGGATCTTCCCCGTGGCCTCCTACCGGTTGGAGGCGTTCGGGTGGCATCCTGACCAGATGCCCGAACCACTTCATCTGGCTCCTCTCGATGTGGAGGAGCAGCGGCTTTACTTTGAGTTCCTCCCGGATGGCAGAGCTTCTCACCCTATCTCTAAGGGAGAGCCCCGCCACACGGCAGAGGAAACTCATTTCGGCCGCTTGTACCCGTGATCTTATCCTTTCGGTCATGACCCAAAGCTCATGACCATAGGTGAGGATGGGAACGTAGATCGACCGGTAAATTGAGAGCTTTGCCTTCCGGCTCAGCTCCTTCTTCACCACAACGGATCGGTACAACGTCCGCATTACTGAAGACACCGCACCGATCCACCTGTCGATCTCACGATCCACTCTTCCCCCACTTGTGAACAAGACTCCTAGGTACTTGAACTACTCCACTTGGGGCAGGGTCTCCTCCCCAACCCGGAGATGGCACTCCACCCTTTTCCGTATGAAATACTTGACTTTCAATGAATTTTAGCTAAATATATTTATTTTACTATATATATAAATAAAATAAATACTTGAATTTCCGACAGCACCTATCAAATACACAGTAATAAAAACACAGTTGTTCTACTAACTGTACTGTGCTTGCTGGTTACTAAAAAAAAAACCCCACTTACATTTCACTATTTGTTCTGCCATTTGCGTATTGGGGAGCGATCTCCGAATCCGGGAACATCTTTCACGGATTTGTTGTAGACATCCGCAAATGAGAACGGGATGTTGCTTCCAGCTATCAGCATAGCCATCTTTGTCCCAGCATAAGATACACCATCGTGTCTCCATTTTGCAAGGTGGCCCATAATACTGGCTTGTGAATGATGCTGCGCTGCGGACGCTTTGTGCTTCGCTGACTGACCGTTCATGGCTGAATATCCGTTCGGCCGCCGTGTTCAATGGGGAAGTCTGTTCTTCAAGATTTACAGGCAACATTCCCCCTTCGAACTCTCCTGGATAAACTGAAATTCTTGTTTCCAATCGTTCTGGAACTTGCAAGCGTATTTCTTCATTTTGCTCGTCGACTGTGTAATATATTGGGTTGGAGTCAATAACCAGGCGGCGTGATGAAGTTACGTCTCTTTACTGTGGGCTTCAGAACAGACTCCTTGACGGCACTTAAATGTAGAATATATTTACATTCTAATCTATGTACAGTAGATGGCAGTATTGCCCTGTATAAATGGGTCACATCATTGAGTCAGGTCTGGAGCTGGAGGGGGCATGGCCTCCAGTGCCGCCTGAATTTCAGGAGATTTTCGGGAGAAAATTTGTCCCAGGAGGTTTTCGGGAGAGGCGCTGAATTTCGGGAGTATTCTGGAAAATCCGGGAGGGTTGGCAGGTATGCTTTTTGGTCAATTCCCTTTGCTTATGTCCTCTTTATATTTAATGTATATTTGTATGTCACATGACACATTACCTGTATGTAATATTGGCTGTATTTCTCCTAGTTGGTTGTTTGTGCGCCATGTTGTTCCAGACAACAGCAAACATTAGCCAGCTTGCAAAGTTGGTAATAAATCCATTAGAAGACAGCCTGCTGTTTCCTTTAACTTGCACACACACATCTATACCTTTGGCCAGTAATTTCCAGGAGTTATTTCACCCTCTGAGAAAGCCTCCATGCCTGTCAACAAAGATATGGGTTAGCCTGCGACACAAAATAATTTTGCGGCTCCAGACAGATTTGTTTTTTTGTATTTTTGGTCCAGTATGGCTTTTTCAACGTTTTGGGTTGCCGACACCTGATTTAGGGCATAGATGTTCTTGGTAACATCACTATTGTTTTTTATTTACTGCGTTTCATTGAAAAAGATTTCAATAAAGTTTTGAACAAAAAATACTTTCATTATTATCCATTATAGACAGACGACAGTAGAAATATTATTTATTGATTGATTGAAAATTTTATTAGTAGATTGCACAGTACAGTACATATTCCGTACAATTGACCACTAAATGGTAACACCCGAATAGGTTTTTCAACTTGTTTAAGTCGGAGTCCACGTACCATCAAGTGATGATCTATTATTTGACTTTTTTTTTTTTTTGGACAGAAAACACTACACATTTTTTAATTGATAGGATTTATTTTCAATTCCGTTCCGTTTTTCCCTTTATGAATTTCAATAGTACAGAATGAAAAATGTAAACATTAAAACTTAGTTTAAATAATAAATCCAATGCAAATCAACATGATTTCTGAAATTAAAAGATTGTGACAGTTTGTGCAAAAAATTACTTTCCCCAAGTAGCCAAATTAGTAAAAATAATTCCCTGTAATCAGTGAGGGAAACCTCCATAAAGATCATAAAATACAACTATGAAGCCACACATTCAACACATTGATTTTATGGAACTACATTAACTGTTGAAATACACTTCCCTTAAAGGCCTACTGAAACCCACTCCTTCCGACCACGCAGTCTGATAGTTTATATATCAACGATGAAATATTAACATTGCAACACATGCCAATACGGCCTTCTTAGTTTACTAAATTGCAATTTTAAATTTCCTGCAAGTTTCTTGTTGAAAACGTCGCGGAATGATGACGCGTGTGCGTGATGTCACAGACTGTTCGGAAATATTAGCGCTGCACCACTAGTGGCTAAAAGTCTTCTGCTTTAATTGCATAATTACACAGAATTTTGGACATCTGTGTTGCTGAATCTTTTGCAATTTGTACATTTAATAATGGAGACTATAAAGAACAATGCTGTTGGTGAAAAGCAGTTGATTGCAGCTGCCTTTAGCACCGAGACACAGCCGGTGTTTCTTTGTTTGTTGTGAAGCTTTAACACAGAGCGGTCAAGCGAACATGTTTTCTCTACGTCAACCAGCATGTTTTTGGATGGGGAAATTGTGATATATATATCTTAACGGAGACATCAGTGGATTATTTGTCGTCCTGCAACAGTTGTCAAAAAAGGCAGCTGTGAGCTTGGCTCCTCGGCTTCTCTCTGAGACACTGCGAGTTCACCGCAGCCATCCGACCTCGAGGTATGTCTTTACAATCTTTAAAATCTCACTAAAACACTATTAAAACAATAAGCAGATAAGTGATCTTCCAGAATTATCCTAGTAAATGTGTCTAATTACATCTGAAATGCTCACACTTCCGCCGCCCGGAGCAGTCGCTTTTTTTTTTTTCTTTTCTAGTCCTTCACTATCAATATCTTAATTCACGAATCTTTCATCCTCGCTCAAATTAATGGGGAAATTGTCGCTTTCTCAGTCCGAATTGCTCTTACTGCTGGTGACTCCCATTAAAAACAATCTGAATATGTGAGGAGCCCTGCAACTCATGACGTCACGCGCACATACTTCCGGTAAAGGCAAGGGCTTTTCTATTAGCGACTGAAAGTTGCAAACTTTATCGTCAATGTTTTCTACTAAATCCTTTCAGCAAAAATATGGCAATATCGCGAAATGATCAAGTATGACACATAGAATGGACCTGCTATCCCCGTTTAAATAAGAAAATCTCATTTCCGTAGGCCTTTAAAGCTGATATTCCCCACGTCAAGAGACAAAAAGTTAAAACATAAAATACCAAGTCTGAGTCCCTCAGTCTAGTCTGGGCAAGAATTATCACACGTCTTAAGTTACCACCAAGTAACATTTTATCACCAAAATCTTCCTGGCTGCTAGGCAGAAACACAGCAGGAGATAACAGAATTAAGTCATTGGATTCCTGGTGGATGATGTCATTTATTTTATAGGCGGCTGTAAACATCATCATGAATTATAGTATTTTTTTTGTTGTCCACCATCGATCAGAAATCTCAAGACTCTACATGAAAAACTGAGCCACCAGGTTGGCCAAACCCAACAGGATCAGACAACTGTGGAAAACGGCAGACGGCCAGCGAAGGGTGCCCTGTCGTCTCTGGGAGATCATGTGGACCAGGGAGGGGAAGACAAACACGAGAGCCAAGCCGCACGTTGCTCCAGAAAACCTGGGAGGGGCCGAGAGGGTTAGCATGAGAACAGACACCAAAAGGAGTCCGGTCTGAAAGATTTTTAAAAGGTAAAACTAGATACATAATTCCAAACATACCGAATAATGGATCCAATATTGGGATAGAACTTTGCCATCAGGACACCAGCTCCAACAATCAATATGTTCAGGGCGAGGACGTGGAAGAAACTGAACACAAATACAATTTGTTGTCATCGGACAGTGTGACAAGACTGCAGAATAGGACACAGTAGGGCGATATGGACGAAATAGTAAATCTCAGATATGTTTTTACTTGAACACGATATTCGATATACCGTATTTTTCGTAGTATAAGTCGCATTTTTGGGGGAAATTTATTTGATAAAATCCAATACCAATAATAGACATTTGAAAGGCAATTTAAAATAAATAAAGAATAGTTAACTACCCCCGCCCCCCTCCGTGCGTCGGTTGAGGTGGACGGGGTTTGGTGCTAGCGGGGGTGTATAATGTAGCCCGGAAGAGTTAGGGATGCATGGGATTCTGGGTATTTGTTCTGTTGTGTTTATGTTGTGTTACAGTGCGGATGTTCTCCCGAAATGTGTTTGTCATTCTTATTTGGTGTGGGTTCACAATGTGGCGCATATTAGTATGAGTGTTAAAGTTGTTTATATCAAAACCCTCAGTGTAACCTGTATAGCTTTTGACTAAGTATGTCTTGCAGTAACTTACGTGTGTTGATAGAAGCCGCATACTACATGCGACCGACCGGTACGCAGAAAGTTTGGTGTAAAAGCTGGGGCTACGACATGTTTTAGAGGACGTTAAAAGCATTGCCGTCATGGCACGCCCTGAATTCTGTTGTCCAGGTGAAAATCGGAGAATGTTAGTCCCGGTTGAATTCTGGGAGAGGCACTGAATTCCGGAATCCTCCTGGAAAAATTGGGGGGGTCGGCAAGTATGCAGCTGAGCCACATCGAAGGGATCAAAGAGCCACATGCGGCTCCTGAGCCGCGGTTGCCGACCCCTGGTCTAGTCGCTTACGTGAATGAGCTAAATAATATTATTTCATATTTTACAGTAATGTGTTAACAATTTCACGCATAAGTCGCTCCTGAGTATAAGTCCCACCCCCGGCCAAACTATGAAAAAAACTGCGACTTATAGTCCGAGAAATACGGTATATCTCGATATATTTTTACTTAAACTCGATATTCGATATATATCTTTTTTGGTGACAGTCTACATTACATACACAAAAATATTAATTTTTGAGTGATTTTCAGTGAAATTGCAGTGAATGACAAGTGTACTGTAAACAGTCAGTGGCACTTTTATTGACCCAGTTAGTCGAGGTGGGTATTAACAGCACAGAAAATAAACTGTTTAAGTAGCACAGAATTACATGACATAAAATGAAATAGAAAAAGTTATTTCTAAGCAAAATAAATAAAATCCATCCATCCAGCCGTCCATTTCCAACCGCTTATTCCCTTTGGGGTAGCGGGAGGCAATAACATAGCTGTGCAAATAATACAAAATCTATCAAACTCAGATAAAAAAAACTACATTTGCGGCCAGCCGCTTTGTGATTTCCCTTCCTGGTTCGATGACCGGCCCTATCTTGCCTCTGATTGGGCTGTCCCTAACCAATTGTGACTCATCATAGTAAACAACCAATCATGGATGTTCTTGTACGAGTCTTGGAAGGAGGAAGGGGAAGGTTTTAGTAGCCCATGGAGGGGGAGCAGAGTAGAACAAGAAACACAACAAATAAAAACCATCCCTGAACAGAGGAGGTGGTCTGAGACACCACCTGTCTCCCACATACAACACCGTCCTTTCAACCTTTTTGAAAGACTCTACAATTTAGCCTCCAACAACTAACAGGAGTTAGAAACATTCTAACCAGAATGCTATCTGTTTACAACTG